>NC_135307.1:157551802-157679302 GCF_048772815.1 Callospermophilus lateralis | reverse complement strand
GCTCTGTGGCTGCCAGCATCACCTTGGCTACCTGCAGAGACACTCCTGCCACTGCCTCACCAGTGGGGATGGCTCTGTCCCTATCAGGTTGCAATGCTGATTAATATAAGATGAGCAGAGAAGTAAAGGGGAGAAAATTGCAAAGGGCCATGTCTTCCAAAGGAGAAGTCCCACTTCCTCATTAAAGATGCCAGGCCCCATGTCACATCTTTCTGATTAATCTGGCTTTTGCAATTTTTCTCCCTGGAGGTAATTTAAGGTAAGTCCTCCAGCTGGGTCAAAGGGCAGTCAAATTCAGTGTTTAGTTGCATGTCCCTTTCCACCTATACAGGTTCCAAATCACACTGGGCACCTAGTTTTTCTCCCAAGTGTGGTTTCTCTGCAGAAGCATATGGACAGCTGTGTCACTGTCCTCCTGCTTCCTTTTAATGTGTTCTAAGTCTTTACCCTGGGCCCCTACATAGGTTCTACCACGGCCTCTCTCTTGTTCAAGGGAAGTCCACATGTCCTCAAGTGGTGGCAAGGATTTAGATTTGGTATCCCCTTTTCAGATACCTTGCTGGGACCTTTCACATGCTGCACATTCCCTTTAGCTGCTTTATTTGAAGAACAGAAAGAAAAATACCATATGATGTCACTCATAATATGTGGACTCTAAAAAAGCTGATCTCATGGGAATAGAGTAGAATGCTTGGCACCAGAGGCCTGGGAAGGTAGAGGAGACGGGGAATGGGGAGATTGGCCCATGGCCACAAAGTCACAGCTGGATGGGAGGCATCACTTCTGATGTTATATTTCACAGAAAGGTCATTATAGTTAATATATTGTATCATATATTTCAAAATAGCTGTAAGAATTTTGAATGTTCTTGCCATAAAGAAATGATTGTTGTTTGAGGTGCTGGAATGAACTAAATATCCTGATTCAATCATTGTACAATGTATACATATATCAGAATATAGCACTGTACCCCATTGACACATATAATTATTTCAGTTAAAAAGTTTATAAAATGAAGGACTAAAAAAGAATTGTGGGGCTGGGGCTGTAGCTCAGAGACAGAGTGCTTGCCTAGCATGTGTGAGCCACTGGGTTTGATCCTAAGCACCTCATAAAAATAAACAAACAAAATAAAGGCATTCTGTCCATCTACAACTACAAAAAAAAAAAAAAAAAAAAAGAAAAAAGAAAAAAGAATTGTGGCCTGAGTCTTGTATCACTCTATTTTGCTGTTAATCCTCCTTTCCATGTCCAGACTGTATAGTTTATGTGTGCATGTGTTTGCGTGTGTGTATGCATGCTAATCAGTAATGCTGCTGTTAATCTGTTATTACAAAGTAATATTTTCTGTAAGTGGGTATGAATGATAGTATATTAGTTTCTTTAGAAAATAAAATCAGATAAGAGGAAGTAATTCTGGCTGTATTTTTTAAGAAATAAAAATTAGACCTAAGAGGACTCCCAACTATTATTTATGACTTACCCTCTAAATTTTCTCTGAAATAAATTGAAATTCCAGATTTTTAACATCACTTCAGGATGTCCAGTTTCTTCTACACACAGAGATGGAGGGACTTTTTTTTTTTTTACTCAGCAAGGAAATTTTATTTTCCTTTTTCTTAAGGGAAAATATTTTCATTTTCCTTTTCATTAATTTTTATGGTTGGTAAAGGTTTTCAGATTAGCCAAAAAAAAAAAAAAGTTTTCACTAAGTAAAATACTGAATCAGAACCATCTGAAAATGTCTTCCTGGCCAGGAAGATACTGGAACCAACCCCAGGAAGTTTCTGACCTTAGGAAAATTAAAAACAAAAAACAAAAAACCTGGTCAGCCAAGAAAGGACACTTGCAGAACCCAGGCCTCCCTTTCTGCTCTTTTTTCTGACAGGCTGGAAGTGGAGTCACAGTTTATTTGTTGAATATGCTCTTTTTGTTTCTTGTAACCATGGTGTCTCATTTAGTGGAGTGCTTCTTAGGTCAAGCTATTGCTGAGCCAATATTTATCATTTTAGAAATTTCCATGAGTCATAAATGAAACCCGCTGCACCTTCTATGGGTGCTGCTTTCCTAGAGTTGTTGCAAATGAAAAAAAAAAAAAAAAAGTGAACCTAGAATCCAACACTTTGCTTTTATCACAACTAATATACACTTTCTCTCCTGCTTAGGAGATCCTTCTCTGACATTTCAGAGGTATGTCACCTGCCACCAAAAGTACCCTTCCTGCCTAACAGCCCAGAACTCTCTGCTGAGGGCCAGGCCTGGGCTGGGCAAGAAGATTGGTGAGGAGGAAGTGACTCACTGGAAAGAACAGTTTCCTGAAGGATCAAGAATAAGAATGAGCAAGTGATTCCTAACACCTCCAGCACGGAAAGTTTTACAAGGGGGACCATGTCTTAATGACTGGTCCCAAATTTATTTCTCTCTTTCTCCCACCACCACCTTAAAGAAAAAAAAATAGGAGCAGGGCTGATTGCAGGATGTGACTGTTGGCCTTATTTACATGTGAGAGTGTGAGAAGCTAATGCTATTTGGTCCCTTTGTAACAATCAGTTCCCTTTCCCTGAGTATGGATAGTCTATAGTATAGACCATTATAGTAATTAATTGATTTTGCTATAAAAAACATGCTTTGAGTCTAGAGCCCAATCTTAGAATTTATGAACAAAAATTCAAGTGCTTTAGTGTGGTTAGAATAGGATACTCTACAATTTGCTAAGGTTTTGCTAAGTACTCAATAAATCTTTGTTTGGCAGGGTGCTGGGGGAAGAACCGAGGGCATCATACATGCTAGGCACATGCTCTACTACTGGCTCTCTTCCAGTCTCAGTAAATCTTCTGTAGAGTATCACATCTTAGAGCCAAAGAGGTTAATTAAACTCATCAACACCTTTAGTTTCCAGGTGAGGACATGGAAGTCCAGAGAGGTATATCTTGCAGATGTCAATGCCTGGCAAGACTAGACCTGTGACATCCAGACTCAAACACCTCATTAAGGGATTACTGATAGAAATATTAGAGGTTTAGTGGTAAAACAAAACGTGTATATTAAAAGGCATTCAGATTTCATATCATGGCCATAGTTCTTTGATTCTGTTTCTGATGGAGTTGTCCTTGACTGAGTTCCCTCACGGGGAAGAACTGGGTTTCTTCGACTGAACATCATTTGGCATTTCTCCTCCATGTCCAGAAACAGGGAAAAATAGAAAGTAAGTCAGATCAGCTCCCCGACCCACAAAGAAAACAAACAAAATGAACTACACATTCATTTCTATATCTATCTTACACATCTTAGTTCAGGGAGTCTAATTTTATGGTAGGAATATGTGGTGTTTCCTTACTCCAAACCTCAATCTCTAAGTGACCATCTCATCTGTATTTGTATTGGCAAACACAAGTGAGAAAGTTTGTCAATAATAACACTTGTTTCCCTCCTCTGTGGATTCATTCCTCATTAAAGATTCGGTGACATCTCCCTGGTCAGATCTATCCCACCAGTTAAGATCTTGAGAATTCCCAAGGGAACTCTGGACAAGTTTATCTTGGCATTGATCTATTTTCACTTGTGATCTCCCTGTGGCAGGGCCCATGATTTATTCATCTTTGTATTCCTGGTCATTAGCATGGCCACAGCAGGCACACTGTAGGACCTCAGTAAACATCTGTCAAATCTAACTGAAAAAATTTCAAAAGGGCATTTCATTATGAATTTAAACAAGATACTCAGTTTTTGCTTCCAAACACAAGCTTTCTTGATTAATTGCGGTAGTGGTGACTGAAGCCAGGGACGAGCTACCACTGAGCTATGTTCCTAGTCCTTTTTAAGTTTTATTTTGAGACAGCATCTCATTAAGTTGCCCAGGCTGACCACCAACTTTCAATCCTCCTGCATCAGCCTCAGCCTCCTGTGTCACTAGGATTACAAGTGTGCACCACTATGCTTTGCCAAGCTTTTATTTTTTAACACTTAGCTCTTCTGTTTCATAGGAGAAATCTGGGTGGTATTTTAATAGATAATGGAATAATTAAAAGAATCATTTTTTAAAAAATCTTATTTTTAAAAATGCCAGACTTCTCAAATACCTATGTGGTTAGTATGTATTAGACTGAACCACGAGAAACTCCTGTTTTTGTAGGTCACAGTTAGTTAACTATTATCAGTAGAAAACTGTTCAACCTAACATAATAAAAAATAACATAACTACAAATACCTTGTTTAACACTGAGGCCATAGTGTAGTTTGTTTTGTTTTTTAAATTAATCACCTAATCTCCTCACCATGGTCTCTATAGCTGTATATGATAACCTCACAGCCTCACCCAGATCTACATACTCTGATTCCTCAGGCCCCAGCTACAGTCTTCCTTGTGGTCTTTGAACACACCAAGCTAATTTCCTCCATCTAGAATGTTTCCCCCAGACCTTTACATGGCTGTGTTCATCCTGAAATTCAAGTTTCAGATAAAAATACTACCTTTTCAGAAAACGTCTCTGAAAGAAATATTTGTTTCAAAAGTAAACTTCTCTGAGCACCAATTTAATTAGCACCCTTTCACCCTCAGTTACCCTCTCTCACATTCTCACATCATCCAGTTTTATTGTCAACAGAGCGTTTCTCATTCACAACCCCATGCTTTTGTGCTTAATTGTGTGTGAGCCTCTGGCACACTAAGATTAAGCTCCAGGATAGATAGCAAGAAACTTACCTATTTTATTCATGGCTCTGAACATAGTATGCACAAAACAAATATTTAAATAATGAATTTCATAGTTAATTTTTAAAAAGTAGCAGAATCATGGTTATTATTTCTTCAAATATTTCCTTCCTTGTTTTACTAATCCTATTATCTGGAATCCTTTGTACAATTAACCCTTTTCCCTCTATCTTCCATGCCTTGAACTTTTCTCTAAATTGTTTTCATCTCTCATTTTTTCCCATTTTTGGGGGTGTTGGGGATCCAACCCATGGCCTTGCATATGTTACACAAATGCTCTACTAACTGAACTATATCCTCCGCCCCCTCTTTGCATTTATTTATCCCTTCTTGATACCTTCCAGGTTAATTTCTTGATCCCATCTTTTGACTCACAAACTTATTTTGAATATACCCAGGCTGTTTCCCAACCCATCCACTGAATCTTTTATTTCTACAATAATAGTTTATATTCCTAATGTCCCCAATTCTTCCATAATTGCTTATTCCTGCCCTGGTTTCTTAGTATCTTTTCCTTCTCTGAGAATATTTACTATGCTTATTTTCATTTCTTGTCCTCCTTTTTCTTCTGCTTGAGTTTACTCAGTTTGTTGTCTTTCTCTTCATAGTGCTTAGATTCCTCCTATGTCTCATCATCTTCATCCATGGACTTGGGATGTTCACTTACTGGGCTTTTACAGAATACTTGGGGAGAGAGGAAACTATGCTGCTCCTGGTAAGTCTGGGGGAGACAGGTGGGGTGGCTGGGAGCCACTGATGCTGGAATCTGGGCTCAACCCCCTTCCTCAACCAGGAGGCCCTGTCCCTTTCAGATGACTTCCTGTTCCCTGAACCCTGTCTGTTCCAGGATATAATCATTGAGTCCTCAGAGGTGGAGGAAGTGAGGGAAAGTGCAGTCCACTTGCATTTGTCATCTCCCCACACCCAAGCAAGGCTCCAAGGTTGCCTTTACATTATCTGGCAGTCTCTGGGGTGGATGCTTTGCATGTTGGAGGTTTTTCAGTCCTACAGTAGCAGTGGGGGAGACTAAGTAAATTAGTCTTTGTATTCCACCCACCCCCCAAATTACTTCTGAGCTTTAAGAGAAGCCTTTTGTTTTTATTTGTTAACATTTTGCTGTGAAAGGTCTATTCACTTCATTCCTACTCTTAATTGTGTGATAACACCCAATTTTTGAGCTTCTTTGCATTCGGAAGAGTTTGAATCCATTTTGTTTATCCTTAAACCAAAATATTTGTTTCCCTTATTGACTCTTTAATCTTTCATGGCTCATTTTCCTTCAGAGGTACAACTCCCATATCTAAATTGTAGAATGAAGCATGCCTATAAAAAATGGCAAGACAACATAGATGCATCCCCAAGACACACTGTTGAATGAATGAATAAAAACTGCAGTCCTAAATGTGCTGTTGTATTTTTTAAAATGTTCTATACTGAAAAGGTCTGAAAGATTTGATGCTACATCAATAAGCAGTGAGATACCAACTCTGATGCTGGTGTGTGTATGTCTGTGTATAAAGAACTGTGGGATTGTTCATTTATTCCTACACTGGGCTTCCTTTGGAACATTTCCCCAAAAGACTCTGGAAATATCTACTTTAACAGATGTGCTTCAGGGGAGTGTATGAGCTCCTGCAGATTATAGGCCAAGCTTTGTGAGTTGGAATAAATGTGTATCTTTCTGGAGAGGGGGGCTTAGACTTTTCATAAGAATCTCAAAGGGAACCCCAAGAGCAGTTAAGAAGCATTGGCCATCTTTGTTGTGCCATGGAATCAGCCTGGGTGCCCATCAATAAATGCATGGATAAAGAAAATGTGGTATATATACACAAAGGAGCCATAAAGAATGGAATCGTGTCATTTGCAGGAAAATGAATAGAACTGTAGATCATAATGGTAAGAGATATAAACCAGACAATCAATGCATGTTTTCCCTCATATGTACAATCTAGGAGAGAAAAGACAATAGGAAAGTAACAGGGAGACTATTAAAGAAGAGGAAGGAGATGAAGGATTTCCCTCTCCCATCTTTAGGGGATGGTTAGAAGGGCAATACGGGTTAAGTGTGATCAAAGTGTATTGTTTGCATGTAAGAATGCCACAATGAAACCCATTATTCTGTATAGTTAAAATGCACTAAAAAAATGAAAAAAAAAGGATTGGTATGCTACTTTGTATTCCATTTTTTTCATGGTTTACCTTAAGAAGTGCACTATTATCTGAAAAAAAAAAAACAAAACCACAGAATTGTTCGATCTTAAACATTATGAAAGAGTAGTATGGGACTTTTACTCTATCTTAAAAGACTAATAATAGAGAAATCAATAATGTTATCATGTGATACTGTATCATTTCCATGAATATACTCAAATATACTTAGCTTTTACCAAAAATAGATGCCAGTGGCTTGGAGGAGGCATGATCCATCAGGACCAGGCTATGGGCAGTAAGTAAAGGAATGTCAAGAATGTATTTTCTGCAGTTTCCATTCGTTGTTTTAATACTAACATATTTCTATCGTGTTAGGGAAGCACTAAAAGACACCTCAGTTCTCTTGATCCTCCTTCCTCATGAATGCTGTGTCATGTGGTCTAATGGTAAGGGTCATGAGCCTGGAGCACACTGCTTATTCCTCTGGGCTCCCAAGGAACATCTTAGCCTACCTCACCAGCAGAATGAGACCAAAATATACACCTGTGGCAGTCACCACTAGTTATCTCTCAATATCCTCATTTTCCCTTTCTTCCTTAGTAAAGGAACCCAAATTTCTTAGCCGAGCATACTACTGGTCAGGGCAGAGACCACATTTCCCAGCCTTATAACCAAGTTTTGATCACTGAGATAAAACTGGCAATCCTGTACTTTTGGGAAGTTTCCTTAAAAAGGGAGGGGTGTCCTTTTTATATTTTCTTCCTTCTTACTGCCATAGAATGTGGACGTAACAGCTGGTGCTCTGGCAGCTACGGTGGACCATTAGGTGACTTAGGGAAAGGAAACCATGTACAACAAAACAACTGTATAGAGACTATCTCAAAAACTAGCAAATTAATATACCAAATCTGAACTATACCTCTGCATTTCTTTTCTAAATAAAATAAACTTCACAAATAAAATAGTGGTTTAAACCACTATTTTTAAGTCTTGACAACGTAAGACACTAAAAATGCAAATATCTCAGCAACATATACAGAATTACATCTTGTTTTTATTTATTCATTCAACAGTGTATCTTGGGGATCTATCCATGTGGTTATTTTTCATAAATATGATAAAGTCTTTCACATTGATTTTGAAGAGTTTGAACTCATTTAGCCTAGCCTTAAACCAAATATTTGACTCCCCATATTTGTCATATGTCCTAAGGCTGGTCTCTGAAACATTGTTTGTGATAGCTATGCATTGGAAATAACCTAAATGGTTATCAGTAGGGGAAAGAGTCATAAACGGTCATGCTTTACTGCAATTACAATAATGATTTATTAATGAGGCAAGGTTACCAAGACAATTATTAATTGCATGAAAGCAAGCTATAGGACACTACAAGCCAGCATAAAACCATTAAAAAACAAAACAACAACAACAACAAAAACCCACCAAAAGCAAAACACATGCATAAGGCATACTTCTCTGTAAGGCCACATCAAATTAACGTCTGTGGTTACCTCTGAGGAGGGGACTGAGATTATGGCAAAGTAAAGTAGGTACTCAAGGGGTCTTCCTTTGTTGTACTATTTGAATCTTTTTTTTGCAAGATTGAATACAGGGCTTCATACGTTGGACAAAGGGGTGTAGCTCTACCACTGAACTACTCCCTTTTCAGTTTTATTCTGAGACAAGAGTCTTGCTAAGTTGCTGAGGCTGGCCTCAAACTTATGATCTTCCTACCTTAGCCTTCCGAGTAGCAGGGATTACAGGTGTTCCCTCCGTGTCCAGCTCGTTTGAAACAGGCATAATGAGAATATATTCATGTCTTACTTACAGGATTAAAGTTAAAGACTATAGACATGAATAAGGACAGGGTATAAATAAAGAAGCATATTTGTGGGGAGACAAGGGAGGAGTCAGAATAGTCTTTTTTTTTTTTTTTTATGCTGTATTCCAATAGGGTTATGACCTTTGGCAAAGAAAGTTTTTCCAGACTACCTATTAACCTACTTGTCTCTGCAAGTGCCTCATTAATGTATTAATTATTCTTCCTTGCCACTCATATTAATGGTTTTAAATGAAAGTGCTTATAAGTTCATAGATTGTTAACTATGCAAATGTTTTCTAAATGAAAAATGGAATACATTCATCTCATGTTTAAGAAGAGATCTTACGTGCTGTCGTTTGTTCAGACTGCTGTAAAAGAATACCATACCATATAGGTGGTTTATCAACAACAGAAATATTTCTCCTAATTCTGGAGGCTGGAGAAGTTCAAGATGAAGGCAACAGTAGACTCAGTGTCTGGGGAGGGTCCACTTCCTGGTTCATAGACAGCCTCTGTGTGCCCACACTTGTAGAAGGGGCAAAGGAGTCTCTGGGTCTCAGACATTAATCCCATTCCTGGAGGATCTGCCCTCATAATTTAAATCATACGGTAAAGGCCTACATCCAAATACCATCACACTGGGGATTAGAGTTCCATATTTGAACTGAGGGAGGAGCACAAAAACAGTCTAAAGAATTTTGTTAAAACTTTTTCCCTCTGTGAGATGAGGTGGGAAAATATCTAGAACACGTAAGTGTGATTGTAAAAGCTAAAGTTCAATGGAATCTCAAAAAAAAAAAAAAGAGTTCTTCTTAAGCTACAATGAACTGATATGGAATTTTACCTTATATATCCTAAAACATCTTCTGATACCAGTTCATTTAATGAACAACACTTATTAAACTATGATGTATGAGGGGCTAGCCAGTTCATATAAGATCCATCCTAAATATCTTTTGACCCCAAGCAATTCCCAGTCTAACCTTGTGATAGTGCCAAATATATATAAACAAACAATTACAGAACTACATTAACAGTAGGGAAATCCCATAAAGACATCATTCTGAAATGTGGTCTGAGGACTGGAGGCATCTGAATCTTCTGGTGGCATCTGAGACTCCAACCTTAAATTCCTGAATCTGTATTTTTTAACAGAATCCCCAGGCAATTTGGATGCTAAGATTCTAGAAGTGATGAACTGTGGGATTATAGAAGGGTTCCCTATTGATTCCTTGGGAACTGGTCAGACAAGTCTACAAACTGCTGGGGTAATAGGAACACTTAAGGCTGAATAATGACCAGATTTGTGATCATGGGAGTTGGAAAGAGCAAGAAGGGTAACGGAATGAGAAGTTTAGGAGGTACAAGTGGGCACTTTGGAAGATGTGGGAGACATGGTAGAAAACGGACACTGAGGCTTCAGTTAGATGCCACAGACTTCAGACTTGCTGAACATTCCGGAGGAAGACACAGAAAATTTTAAGCAGGAAAGTAACAGAATCGAATTCTTATGCTTGGACATAACTGGTGGTAGAGTGAAAGATAAAAGTGAGAGAGGCTGGAGCAGGCAGGCACATATCCTTGAATAAGAAAGCTCCAATTTTGGACTAGAAAGGAAGTCTCCTACTTGGTGTGTGTGTGGGGGGGGGGGGGGGCGGGGGTAGGGGAGGTGAGGGTAGTGAGTTCCCAGCACACAGAAAAACAAAGGATTCCAGCTGCAGCTGGATACACGGGGGTTCTTTCTCATTAGCCAGAGTTCTCAGAGTGAGCTCCAATCAGCAGCAGGAGCATCACCTAGGAAATGTTAAGAAATGCGAATTCTTAGGTCTCATCCTAGATGTACTAAATCAGAAACTCACAAATCTGACCGGGAATAAGTTACCCACATGATTCTAATGCCAATGCTCTAGAATGCCAAAAATCCTAGAGCAAGTGGTAAAGGCTTAAAAATCACACAACTTGCTTACTGCCTTAAAAAAAAAAAAAAAAAAGTAATGAGAAATGGGTTTTTATGTTGAGTGGGCAGAACAAATGCCACATAAACCTAGATTTTATATAGCACGGGGAGCGGGGCACAATACCAATCATCTTGTCCAAAAGGCTCATTTTGGAGAATTAAAATAGTTTTGGTATAGACCATGATGTTCTCCGTAGCCTAAATTAAGTAAAACTTAATCATCCCATTTGATTCTTCCTGTTTTCCTTTATTTCCCCACAAATACCCCCTCAGAAAAAAACGTTGGGATTCCTAATGTCCCTTTGAAAAACTGTTCCTGCTGCAACCGCCCATTAGAAAAACACAGTCCCAAATTAAAACCCCTCAAAACGGAGCAGTGGGCCCGGCGCCACCAGGCCAAGGCAACGCAGCCATTTCCCAGCCACACCCCTGCGGGCCGTCGGCCTCCTCTGGGCCGCTCCCAAAGATAAATAAATCACTCCTTGTTTTCCAGACCTGAAATTAGCGGTGAGTCACAGAGCACTCTGAACAGCCACGGTCGCCTCGGAAAGGAGGAAAAATGTGCAGACTTTCCCTCTCACGCGAGGGCCCGACGTGCTGGGCTGGCCAATCAGGGGAGGGTGGCGGGAATCACACCAAAGTAGGTAAAAAATGCGGGAAGCCGCCCCTCCGCCCCGGCTGGGGCCTTGCTCCAGCCAGTCCTCCCTCCCTTCCTCACCCGCCGCGGGCCGGGCCCATCCTCCGCCTCCAGCCCCGCCTCCAGCCCCGCCCCCAGCTGCGGCGCACACCTGGCCAGGTGGCTACTTCTATGTTTGGGCAACTGCGGCGTGGGGGGCGGGGCATCTTATGGCCCCGCCCCAGGGAGGGGAATGGCCACTCCATCCTGGCTCACCCTTTGCCCGCCCCTCGCCGGTAGGTGTCAGCCTAGGCTCTGCCTCCTCCTCTTCAGCAGGAGTAGGGAACCCAACTACATTCCCAAAGACCCAGCTGGTGAAGGGGTACTCGCCCCCACAGCCCCAAAAAGGTGACCGAAGCCCGCCCCTCCCTCCCCCCGCAGTTGGGATTCCCGAGGGTCGCAGAGGCAGGGCGTTGCCGGGCCAGCCGGTTGCCCAGCAACGGCGGGAGGTGCGTGACGTGCGCAGCCGCGTTACGGCCCGGGGCGCGCGCCCGCCCCCTGGTAGGCTCGCGCCGCCGCGTCGGCTCTGCGCCTGGTCTCTTGGTCTCGCTGCTGCGAATAGGACGCTCCGTAGACTCGGTGCTGGTCGGCTTCCTCCCTTGCATCCCTCCGACAGCTGCGGTGAAAATGGTGAGTGGGAAAGAGCCCGAGGAATGGGCTGAGGCGTCCCGGGACTGCGAGTCCCCGGGACGGGTTGGGTACGGAGCTGAGGGGCGCGTCCCCCGCTCGCAGATGGAAGGAACCCTGCTGGGCTGCAGTCTCCCGACCGAGGAGAGTTTCCCGGCCTCCGATGCTCGGTTTGGGCCCTGCGCTCTGTGGCAGCTTCCCGGCCTTTGCTCGCCTCCCAGCTGCTGCGAGGCCTCCGCGGAGTCCTTCCTGGCTTTGGTACACAGGGGCGAACGCCCGCACAGCTTCGGATACAGATCCAGGGGTCTGCAGGCCCGAGGGAGGGGGGTTGGAACCCGGCGACGAGCCTTGTGGCGCGGGTTTCCCCTAAGCCGCCTCTCAGTGACCGCGCCTGTTTCGGTCTTGAGATCTTTCCGTCAATAAGGAAAAGAAGACCTTTATTCAACGACCCTAGAGGGCGGAATGATCGCTGACGAGCGTGACCCTGGCATGATTAAGAACCGGGTGGCCTTGCAGCCGCTTTGTTTGTCGTATCTGGCAATCAGCTTCCAGCAGCACTCTCGTTGTGCTTGTCAAGCTTGGCAGTGTCTCTTTTAACCCTTCCCTACCCGATATGTCCGTGTATGACTAGAAATTTTATTTTACCTGTAAACAGTTTGGCTTTGCCACAACTTGACATGCATGGGCATGATGCTGGGACGCTAATACAAGCAAATTTAAGAGCTTTAAAAAAGTCTGTTAAATTACCTGAGTCACTAAAAAGTAAACATGTTTAGTTTATTGTAGATGATGGAGATTTGGCTTAATTTATATATTACTTTCTTTCTCTAAACTGTCACTCTCATTTGCTGTAAAACAGCATTCTACGATTAGGTAGAACATTTTGTCATTTTCTGTAGTGTGCACATACTGTTACCATTTTTGGTCAATGATTTGCAGGCAAAGTCTTATCCAGACTTTGCTAGAAATATCACATTGTTATTGCATCTCTCTGTCTGGAATCAGTTGGTACCAGTTTTATCTGCATACAGAATGTTTTCGTGGAATAGCAGTTTTGGTTTTCTTAAGGTATTGCAATTTTCATGAAGATGCAGGCTGTGGAAGAAAAAGAGATTAACTGGTAGTTTCTTAATGGCTGAGGTTGTGTAATAGGGGTTTGATATTTAGTCTGAGGTTCTTTTTGGTTTAATGTAAGTTACCAAGAGGATCACCATCTTAAGTCTTTAACATCTTTAAGATTTTAAGTATATGGTACTTTACACTAGAAGACTTTAAAACTAAAGACTGAGTGCTGATAAATTTAAGACCACCCTTTTGATGAAAGTGCTTTGAAGTGGACTGGAGCCTGCTTTAGGGTCTTCTGAATTAATTTTTTTTTTTTTTTTTTAGTTCTAATACAACCTTTATTTTTGTTTGAAAATAGGACCAAATATTTTGACTTTGGTTAAACGCTTAAGTTAAATACTTAATATTAGAATTTAAATTCCTAACCCTTTGTACCTTAAAATGAAATAAAGGAAGTGTTTTTCCTATTCCTTGGTACTTGTGGGGAGAAGAAATAAAAACGTGGATGAATTGTAATAGATCTCAGAGTTTTTGGTATTAGTGAAATCAAGAAGCTTTTACAAGCTACTTTGGCTTGGATGCTTGCAAAGAATAAAGAGTTCAGAATTCAGACCCATCATTTTTAACGGTAACTCGTATGTTTGGTCTTGTGAACACAAAGCATCTCCATTCAGTCCAGCTCTTAGAAAATATTGTGAAGAAGAAGAGTTCCTTTATTATCCTAGATTCTAGTCTAGCATTTTCTTTCTGTATTTGGAATTGTTTAGATTTGTTAGTTTGATACTTGATTCCAAGTTTGTTTCTTTCTTCCTGAGGTTACATTTTAACTGCTAATGGGTTTGTTATAAAACAGCACAATTACTTCCTGGTACTCACCAAGTCTTCTAGAAGCACTTGTAATAAAGCAATTTGAAACCAATTCAGAAAATCATCCTGGGCACTTTAAAATGAGATCATATTTTTAGATGTCTCATTTTATAGTGCCTCCACCCAAAAAAGAGCCTACCGCCACGTGAACCACATTTACACACCTCGAGAAAAAAAAATTTTATGTGTGTACTGGGTGTGCCAGTTTCTTTATTATATGTGCAAAGATTGTTTACCAGTCCACCATCAAGTTCCTAGGGTTGTTTGCTCAGTAGTTTTGTTGGATATGGATTGAGATGTCACACATAGACTTTCCTAGCTCTTATAACCAAGATGTGCACTGGCAGCTTAGATATATGGCTTTCTGGAAAGTGGGAGTATAGTCTTGCCCCTAAAATAAAGTTCAGGTCTACTTGATAGTCTAACCTGTTAACTTTACCCTAATTAGAACTCTGTTCTAACAAACCAAGCTAATAATTTTGAAACATTTTAAGCAGTAAAGTATGCATGATTTTTATAAAAGGTTAACTTTTTGCCATATTCAGCCAAATATGCATCTTCTTCCCATTCATTTCTCTCCCCAGAGATACCTATTCCTGTGTCAAAGACACAATGTACTGGCCCACTAAGGAGATGATTTTATTCAGGCTATAGCAAATTAGGAAAACATTTATTAAGGAGAAATTTCTAAAAGAAAAAAGGGGCACATAAACCAGGAAATCTTGAGGAAGAATGGAAATGGGCCTTATTTCAAAATATATAACAGGCCTGTCCTTTTTAGTTACCTTTTTCCTGTAATACAGAATAATGAGGGTGAATTTCTTTACCATCACTGCTTTCCAGGATGCAAACATAATCACCTAAAATTGATCTATTCCATTTTCACTGATAGTTCCATACTTTGTCGCTATACATATATGATATGCATTATTAATAATACATATTGTATTTACATAAATACTGTGCTTTGTATAGCCCTTTGCAGCTTTTTTTTTTAAAAAAAAACACTGGACAACTTCTAAAATAATATAATAATATTCCTTTCTTCTGTCACATAAGTCTCTTTCCAGGCCTCTTAGCTGCTAAATCACAGAAATTCATTTCTCTGTTCATTCTAGTCACTGGCCATTCTCCAGCTTCTGGTAGGGCTAAACCATGGAGCACTTCAGGGTAGAATTCCTCTTTTTTTTTTTTTTTTTTAAGCTGAGGACCATGGAGATTAACTCCTTGCACTTTATACGTGTTCCCCTCTTTTTCCTAGGTAGTTGACTAGCCAAATGTTAAAAACAAACATGGAATGTATGGAAATTTTACTTTCTGTTCAGATTTGCTCTGAATTAAAACTTCCCTAAAAAAGAAAGCCTATTTAAAAATAAACTTTCAATATAAAACATAATCATGACTATTTTTCTAATAGACTTGGTTTAAATAAAATGTTTTATAATAAAGGAGGACTCTGAGCATTTATGGTTTTATGCTAATGTAACTTGATAATATATTTTGAGTAATAATTAAATACCTCAAGTTGAAACACATTATGCTTGAAATTAGAATAAATCTCCAAGGTCTTGAAAACTAAATTTACATATAAATGCAGTGTTTTATTTCTTTCTTTTGGCAGTACTGAGAATTGAACCTAGGGCCTTGTGCATGCTAGGCAAGTGCTCTACCACTGAACTACACACCCAGCCCTTTCCAAATTTATCTTAAGACAGAGTCTTGCTAATTTGTGTAGGCTAGCCATGAATTTGAGACACTCCCACCACAGCCTCTGGAATAGCTAGGATTACAAATGTGCATGAATACATTTTTTTTTCTTCAATACCTTTGTTCTACTCATTCATTTATTTTTATGTGTTGCTGAGGATTGAACCCAGTGCCACACAAGCACTCTACCACTGAGCCACAACCCCAGCCCCAAATGCATTGTTTTTAATCTGCAGAGCAACACTTGAGTCCTGAGTTCCTAGGCCCACTCTCTTTATTGTACTGTTTGCTATTTGTACATATAATCCACAGAACAATAAAGAACTAAGATTGTTGTAGTTATCTCGAATTTATTTCCTTTGGGGCATAATAGTCCTCTCTATATTGTCCATGAGTAATATACAAAAGTTCATAACGAACAATTCAGAAATATTTTAATGACAGTTTTTTTTTTTCTGTCCCTTTCCTGTGTTGATGTGAGAAGCTAGAATTTTTACGTGAAATTGTGCTTCTGAGCTATCACCTATTCTTTTTTCTTAAAATTTTGTTGAGAAAGATATAGACTTAGAGAAATAAACATAAGGCTCATTTATCCCAGTAATACTTTGGACACGCTTGTTACATTCATTGGAATCTGTTATACCAAGACCTCCATTGAGTCAATAGATTTTAGTCTAGAGTGATTCTTAATTCTGAGCTAGTCTTCTCGTAATTGATCTTGTTGCTCACTTTAATCTATAATTTGCTTTTTTGTGTTAAAATGGAAGAATCAATTTAATTTTGTGTGTGTGTGTGTGTGTGTGTGTGTGTGGTGCTGGGGATTGAACCCAGTCCAAAGACCTTGTACATGTGAAGCAAGTACTCTATCAAATGAGCTATATCCCCAGCACTAAAATATTTTTTAAAATAATTGGTTTAAGTTAAAAAAAAAAGCAACTAAAACTTAAGAATTGAATCTAGTTGAAAGAGTGAAAAGGCTGAGAACTAGTTCTGTTGCAGGAAGACATAGGTGAGTTATCTGAAAGAAACTTCAGTACATATTACAGTGAAGTCATTTGTCACTTAATTTTGCTTTTGGATCACATCTGAGAAAGACTGTTTACTCCTTTCAGTATTTTAAAATTATAGTTTGCTACTTTTGTTTGCCTTATCATAGAAAAGCAAAGATGAGTTTCCTGTTCTTATTCCTCTCTTAGCTTGTATAGGTAATCATGTTTTGATTTCAAAATGTTCTCATATTTTTATTGGTGTTATTTTCAGATAGTAATAGAGCTAAGGCTAATGTGCAGGCACATAAGCATAAAGTTAAGACTCCTCCAACTTGCTCTGGAGTAATCTTTTAAGTTTATTGTTGAAACCTGAGGGCTTTAAGGAATTCTCAAATTATTGAAGTTTTGTTATAAGAATGTTTAACCTTTATACCAGTGTTGTAAGATAGAAATAAATACAAACTATGTGTGTAATTAATTTTTCTGGTAGCCCCATTTTAAAAAGTAGAAAGAAAAGATGAAATTTATTTAACATATCTATTTATTTATTCAACCTATCAATTTATTCAAATTTATTTATTCAATCTATCCAAAATATTGTATTAACTTTTTGGGGCAGGGGGGGGGGGTAATCATGGATTGAACTCAACTACTGAACCATATCCAAAGCTCTTTTTTGTATTTTATTTAGAGACAGGGTCTCATTGAGTCTTAGTGCCTCACTAAGTTGCTGAGGATGACTTTGAACTCTTGATCCTCCTGCTTCAGCCTCCCGAACTGCTGGCTGTATCAACTTTTTTTTAAATTATTTTTTTAATGTATATATTTTTTTTAGTTGTTGCTGGATCTTTATTTTTTAATTTATTTTATATATGGTATGGGAGAATCAAACCCAATGCCTCACACATAATAGGCAAGCTCTCTACCACTGAGCCATAGCTCCATCCCCTGTATCAGCACTTAAATCAGTATAAAAAATAATGAGTATCTTTACATTCTCTTGTCTTTCAAATTGTTTGAAATTTTTTGTATATTTCATACTTAAGGCTCATTTCAATTCAAACACATTTTCTTTGGACAGATTTGATCTATATTTAGATACTGTAAAATTTACAGTTGAAAAGGTAGAGTCACATAGCCAAGTTGCTCCAGACATACTTAACATGTTTTCTAGTAATAAAAATTGAGAACTTTAAAATACAATTAAAATGAAATAAAATTTAGTCACACTAGCCATATTTAAAGGACTCTCTAAGCTACATGTGTTAGAGGTCATCTTATTTGACCAGTTTATTTTGTGGATTGGTCTGTTTAATATGTAATGAGAAATTGATATGATTACCAACAATTTAATTCTTTGCATTTCTGCCCACGTATAAGAAGCAGCATTACAAAACCACCCTAAGATACCATCTCACTCCAGTAAGATCGGTAGCCATTCTGAAGTCAAACAACAACAAGTGCTGGCGAGGATGTGGGGAAAAGGGTACTCTTGTACATTGCTGGTGGGACTGCAAACTGGTGCGGCCAATTTGGAAAGCAGTATGGAGATTCCTGGGAAAGCTGGGAATTGAACCACCATTTGACCCAGCTATTGCCCTTCTCGGACTATTCCCTGAAGACCTTAAAAGAGCGTACTACAGGGATACTGCCACATCGATGTTCATAGCAGCACAATTCACAATTGCTAGACTGTGGAACCAACCCAGATGCCCTTCAATAGATGAATGGATTAAAAAAAATGTGGCATTTATACACCATGGAGTATTACTTAGCACTAAAAAATGACAAAATCATGGAATTTGCAGGGAAATGGATGGCACTAGAGCAGATTATGCTTAGTGAAGTTAGCCAATCCCTAAAAAATAAATACCAAATGTCTTCTTTGATATAATGAGAGAAACTAAGAACAGAGCAGGGAGGAAGAGCAGGAAGAAAAGATTAACATTAAACAGAGACATGAGGTGGGAGGGAAAGGGGGAGAAAAGGGAAATTGCATGGAAATGGAGGGAGACCCTCAATGTTATACAAAACTACATATAAGAGGTTGTGAGGGGAAGGGGAAAATAAACGAGGAGGGAAATGAATTACAGTAGATGGGGTAGAGAGAGATGATGGGAGGGGAGGGGAGGGGAGGGAGGATAGTAGAGGATAGGAAAGGTAGCAGAATACAACAGTTACTAATAGGGCATTATGTAAAAATGTGGATGTGTAACCGATGTGATTCTGCAATCTGTATTTGGGGTAAAAATGGGAGTTCATAATCCACTTGAATCTAATGTATGAAATATGATATGTCAAGAGCTTTGTAATGTTTTGAACAACCAATAAAAAAAAAAAAGCAGCATTAGTGGCTCGGGAGGCTGGGGAAGGAGGATCAAGAGTTCAAATCCAGACTCAGCAAAAGTGAGGCACTAAGCAGTTCAATGAGACTCTCTCTAAAAACAATATACAAAATAGGGCTGGGGATGTGGTTCAGTTGTTAAGTGCCCCTGGGTTCCATCCCTGGTACCTCCCGCCAAAAAAAGAATAGTACCCCCCAAAAAAGGATAGTAACCCCCAAAAAGATGGTACCCCTCCCCCCAAAAAAAAGGATAGCAAATGTTTCTTTTATAGCACTCACTAAGATATTTTGTGAAACTGTAATGTTGAATTCTTTAAAGATATTCTGTACTATCAGTAGTATGATGCCTGTCATAGTAGGCTCACACAGATGTTAATGAACGGGAAGGAAAAGTTTTTCTTAGTTGTGATAAAAGATGGGTTCTTGTGGAGATGGATTACTTTAATTTTTATACATTTTGTTCCCACCTACTTTTTTAAAATTCAATGGAAATTAGGGTTTAAGGACTGAACTAATTGAATAGGACCTCCTCTTTTCAGACTGTATTGCAATTTAGAGAATTTTACAGTGAAAATCCTTTGAGATAGATGAGGCAAGTATTATTAGAGTAATATCTCTAAAATGATTCTGGTATACAGAAACCCCTCAATAAATGCCAATTCTCCTCCATTCCTTAAAAATGAAACCAAGTGGTATTTGATGCTCAGTAAAGTATCCTGAACCATAGAAAAGCACTTGAAGGCCTAACAAAAGAAAGCACAAGAAGTAATGCTGTCTTAGATAAATACTGGGTGTCAGGCATTTGTGTTATCATACTTACTCAGTGCTTATCCATTTAGGCAGGTGTTCCAGTTATACCATACAGACCAGTGGTTAAGAGCGTGGACTCAGAATCTGGATGTTGAGATTTTTAAAATCTGGGTTCCACCACTTACTAACCAAATGACCTCAAGTTACTGGCTGTTTTGTGCCTTGATTTTATGATTCTTCCATGTGAGAATGTCATTAGTGCCTACCATCACAACACTATGGGTTTAAGGAAGTGCCTGACATGTAGTAAAGTGCTTATCAATGTTGGTTAGAGTAATATTATTAAATGGTATCAGCCTTGGATCTAATTTAGATTGATACTCTTTTCCTTACTTGCTATATGAATGGAAAAAGTCAAATATCACTGAACACCTTAAAAATGGATTTACGCTTAGCCAATCAAAAGGCAGCTAAACCTTCAAGAGCTAATTGTGGGAAGATCTCCTTGACATGGTAGCTCCTTCTAGTCACCTCCCTTCAGACAGAATCATTTATTTTTGACAGCCAGGGCATCTTGCTACTCTGTAGCACTAATCACATAGATTTCCACTTGTACATGTTGTCTCTAATTAACTTGAGTAAATGTTTAGAATAGTTCAGAGTTCTTATTAATCCTATATCCTGTATTGGTTTTGTCTCTTTTTTTCCCCCTCCTTTGGTGGTGCTCTTAGGGATTGAACTCAAGGTTTCACACATGCAAGGAAAGCACTCTACATCCCCAGCTTTTTTATAATTTTAAGATAGGGTCTAAGTTGCCCAAACTGGCTTCAAAATGTGATTCTCCTATCAGCCTCCCAAGTAGCTAGAATTACAGATGTACACCATTGTGCCTGCTCTATGTTAGCCATCATATCCTTATTCCAGCAGTGCATGCTTTTGTAATTATAGATCATATAAAAGGGTGGGGAGGAGTACATTAGAACATGTTTCAGTAGTTTTATTATTTCTTTAATGTTATTTTACTTAGAATCATATATAATGAATTTTTTTATTTTAACTTTTGTGGGTGACTTGATTCTTGATGTAAAAATACCTTGTCTTTCACTCTTAGATATATTTTATTCTAAAGTAATTAAGAAAGAATTAATCATAGTTCTTCAAACCCCTCAGTGTTTATAATAGCAATCATTCATTCAACAAATATTCGAGGGATTGTTACATGCCAAGAATTAATCCAGGTACTAGAGATACAGTATTGAAAAACACAGTTTGTTCCTCATTAAACTTACCATTCTAATAAAAAGGAACAGACCAAAAAAAAAAAAAAATTATGTCAGATAGTAGTTAAAATGGTATGAAAAAATTAAAATAATCAATAGGCAATACCAGCAGAGTTGTCCTTTTCTGCTTAGGATTGTTGGAGAAAGTCCTTTAGTGAGTGGCATTTAAGGCAAGCCTTGCATGGTACATTTCAGGCCAGAGGAACTCTTTTGTAGAAAGACCTTGAGAACACAATGAACATTACATATGCACATTAAAAAGAGGCTTGTTTGGCTAGAATTCCGTGAAATAGGGGGGAAAGGGGTTATAGGCAAGAATTAGACCAGGAAAAGTGGTTAGGCCAAAGGTAAGGAATTTGAATTTTATTCTGATCACATCAGGAAGCCATTAGGTGTATAGTAGTGGGGACAAGTTAAGTAGTGGAGAGAGATGATTTGTTCCTGTTCATCAGTGTGTATGTGTACAAATGAGCCCCCCCACCAAATTTTTTTTTTTTCAGCCAGTAAGTAGATGGTTATAATTTAATTTAGAATTTTTGGTAGTGGAGATGGTGAGAGGTGGGTAGATTGGATATATATTTGTGGGTAGACCTTATAGAACTTGATGTAATTTGGTTGAGTGGCATAAGAGAAAGAAAGATCATCAGTGGTGGTTCCCCAGATCTAGACTCAAAGTTGATGATGTCATTAAAATAGTTTGGCAAAAACAGAGGTTCTTAGAACTTTGAGGAATAATATATTGATCCAGCTTATTACAAATCTTCAAAATACCTTAATTGCTTATCTGATTATAAGAATAATTGTAGAATATTAGGAAAAATTTAGTAGTAATGACAATCCCAACCAAAATGTAAACATTTGGCACATTTTCTCCCAGGCCATTTTTTATATATGTTCATTCTTCAAATAAATAATTTTTAGGTTCCTCCGAGGAATAGGGTACTGTTGTAGGCTTTGGGTACTCAACAATATGTAAGATAAGGACCCTGTCTCTAAGAAGTATGCATTCTAATGGAGAGACAGTTAAGAAATAAGAATCCAACTAAATAAGATAATTATAGATTTTAATACTTAGTTTAGTGGAAGAAATGATTGTGTGAAAACTGCCAATATAAATTATTTTTCCCCCACACAGTTGAATTCATCTATAAGGATAAAACTTTATTTCCCATGTCCCAATGTAATGAGTGCCAAGGTAATTCAGTGGGGGAAAATAGCATTTTCAACAAACTGCTGGGACAACTGGATACCTACATGCAAAAGAACGAATTTGGATCTCTGCTTCACATTGTATGCCAGATTTAACTCAAAATGGATCAGAGATCTAAATTTAAGAGCTAAAGCTATAAAACTCCTTGACGAGAACATAGGCATAGATCCTTATGACCTTGTTTGAAGCAGTTTTTATTGATTTTGTTTTTGTTGTTGTTGTTTTATTTTGTGAGTTTTGGCATTTCCAGGTGACTTGACACTGAAAGCACAAGTGACAAAAGAAAAAGTAAGCCAGCTGCCATAGTGCATGCTTGTAATTCCAGAAACTAGGGAGACTGGAACAGGAGGATCTCAAGTTCAAGGCTAGCCCTGTAAAATAAGGGTTGGAGATGTGGTTCAATGATAAAAGTACCCCCTGGGTTCAATCTCCAGTACTGAAAACAAAAAAATTTTTTTTTTAATTTAGAAAAAGAAAACAGATAAATTAAAATTCATTAGAATTAAAAACATACATGCACCAAAGAATATCATCAAGAAAGTGAAACAACAACCCACAGAATGGGAGAAAATGTTTGCAAATCACATATTTGACAGGAACTTGTATGTAGGAATATATAAAGAATTCTTAAAACTCAACAATAAAATGGTAGCCCAATCTTATAGACAAAAAATATTTTAATCATTATTTGTAGAGGTGTACAAATCACCAATAAGCACAAGAAAAAATGCTTAACATCACTAGTCATTAGGAAAATGCAAATCAAAACCATCATAACATAATGCTTTTTATCCTCCAGGCTGGTTATAATAAAAAGATAACTGTAACAAATGTTGGCAAGGCTGTGAAATTGAAACCTTTCATGCATTGCTGGTGGGAATGTATGATACAGCCATTTTGGAAAGTTCGGCAATTCCTCAAAAAGTTAAACTTGGGAGGTACTATATGACCCATCAGTTTTGCTCCTACTTATATACCCAAGTAAAATGAAAATGTGTGTACACAAAACTTGTACATGAATGTTCACAGTAGCATTATTCATAATAGTCCCCAAGTGAGCACAACCCAATTGATCAACGGATGGATAGGTAAAATGTAGTATGTCCATACAATAAAATATTATTTGGCAATCAAAATAGTTGAAGTACTGATAATGTGTTACAGCAAGAATGAAACTTGTAAACATACTGAGCTAAAGAAGCCAGCCACAAAAGACTACATTTTGTATTATTTTGGTTGTATGAAATGTGAATAGGCAGATCCATGGAGATAGGACATAAATTAGTAGTGGCTAGGGCTGTGGGGAGTGGGAAAGAAGAATGAGTGGTAATGGATTTGAGGTTTCTTTTTAGGGGGTTCAGAATGTTCTAAAATCAAGTTATGGTGATAGATGCACAACTTTTTGAGTATTCTAAAACCTACTATTTTAGTCAGCTTTTTCACTGCTATGACTAAAGGATCTGACCAGAATAACTATAGAGGAGGAAAAGTTTATTTCAGAGCTCATGGTTTCAGAGGTGTTAAGTCTATAGAAGGCTGGCTCCATTCCTCAGGGCTCAAGGTGAGGCAGAACATCATGGTGGAGTGTGTGACTGAGGGAAGCAGCTAACATCATGGTGATCAAGAAGCAGACAGAGACTACACTGGCCAGATTCAAATATGTACTCAAAACCACTCCCCATTTCTCACTTCCCCTACCACTTCAGTTACCACTCAGTTAATCCCTATTAGGGGATTAAATCACTGATTGGGTTAAGACTCCTATAACCCGATCATTTCTTCTCTGAACCTTCTTGCATTGTCTCACACTTGAGCTTTGGGGGGACACCTCACATCCAAACCATAACACCTACCACATTTACACTTTAAATGAGTGACTTTGGTTTATAAAATATATGTGTGAAAAATGATTCCAGTTGTATCATCATGTATGTACTGTAGCATTAAATCATCTTCCTGTTAAATACAATTCCATTATTATAAGAAATTCTCTGTTGCCTTTCATGTAAATCTTTGCGCATGATTCATCATTTCTTCAAAATAGGTCTTAGGTATGATATCACTGAATCAAAAAGTTATGTTTGGTACAAGCAAATGAAATAGCAGAGTGAATATGTAACCTGCAGAACAGAAGAAAATATTTGCCATCTGTTTATCCAACAGGGGCTTAATATCCAGAGTGTAGGAAATCAAATAACAGCAAAAACCCAAATAATCTGATTTTAAAGTGGGTAAATGATCTGAATAGACATTTCTCAAAAGAAGATATACAATGCTAATAAGAATATGAAAAAAAAAAGTTCAACTCTAACCATCAGGGAAAATGCAAATCAAAACCACAGTGAGATATCTCACCCCCAGTTAGAATGGCTATAATCAAGAAAAAAAAAGGTGGGGGGGGGCAGATACTGGTGAGGATGCAGAAAAGGGAGAACCAGAAAAGATAAAAATCACTTGTATTTCCACTATGAGAGATAAAATTGAGTTGATTTTTGTGTATGATGAGAGAAACGGGGTCTAGTATCATTCTTCGGTATTTGGAGATTCGTTTTTCCCACCACCATTTGTTAAAGAAATTGTCCTTTTTCCAGTGCATGTTTTGGGTGCCTTTGTTGAAGATTAATTGGATATAGATGTGTAAATTTATTTCTGGGTTCTGTATTTTGTTCCATTGTTCTAGGTATCAGTTTTTATGCCAGTATTATGCTGTTTTGTTCATTATAGCTTTATAGTATATTGGGGTTAGGTATTACGATACCCCTCCACCTTTATTCTTTTTGATCAAGATGCTTTAACTATTCAGGATCTTCTGTGGTTCCCTATGAATTTTAGGATTTATTTTTTTCTATTCTGTGAAGACTACCATTGGTACTTTCATAAAGATTTTATTGAATTGGTAAATTGCTTTGGGTAGTGTGAATATTTTAACAATATATATATATATTTTTTTTTTTTTTTGATCCATGAACCTGGAGTATCTTTCCATTTTGTGTGTGTGTGTCCTCTTCAGTTTCTTTCAGCAGTGTTTTGTAATTTTTGTTGTAGAGATTGTTCACCTCCTTTATTCCTGGGTTTTTGTTTGTTGGTTCTTAATTTAACTTTAATTAAATTAATTAATTGCAGTGCTGGGGATTGAACCCAGGGCCTCATACATGCCGGACAAGTGCTCTACCAGTGAGCCACATCCTCAGCCCTGGGGTGGGTTTTTTAAAGCTGTTGTGAATGGGATTGCTTTTCTGATTTTTTTTTTTCTCTGCAAGTTCATTATTGCTGTATAAAATTGGTACTGCTTTTTGTGTGTTGATTTTGTATCCTGCAACTTACTGAATTTGTTTACCAGCTCTAACAGTTGATTGATGGAGTCTTTAGGTTTTTTCCCTGTATATCAAATTCTGTTGTCTATAAGCAGGGCTAAATTGGTTTCATCCTTTTCTATTTGGATAATTTTTTTTTTTTTTTTCTGTTAACTTATTGCCCTGGCTAAGACTTCCAATACTATGCTGGATGTTGAAATTTTTAAAATCTGGGTTCCACCACTTACTAAGAGTGTTGAAAGTGGACATCCTTGTCTTGTTCCTTATTTTAGAGGAAATAATTTCAGCTTTCCCCCATTCAGTGTAAGGCTGACTGTATGTCAGGCCTTTCTTGTGTTAAGTCATATACCTTCTATACTTAATTTGTTGAGGAATTTTATTAGGGGATGTTGAATTTAATTAAATGCTTTTTCTGCATCTGTTGAGATAATCATACAATATAGTTTTTGTCCTTTATCATGTTGATATGATATATTACAATTATTTATTTCCATGATTTAAATCATCCTTCTGTCCCTATAATTAATTCAGTTTGGTCATGCTACATAATCTTTTTGAATTCTTGTTAGATTTGGTTTGCTAGTGTTTTGTGATAATTCTTACATTTATGTTTATCAGGGATATTAGTTTATAGTTTTCGTTGTTGTCCCTTTGTATGATGATGGTATTAGGGTAATGCAAGCTTAATAAGTTTGGAAAGGTTGGAGAGGTATGTTTTGTTTCCTATTTTCACAAAATGTATGAGATAGAAGGATTGTAAAGATTTTTTCAAATATTAAAAAAACCTTTGAAACAGTCATTCTATCTACTCAGAAAACTACTAATAACATCTTTTTATTAAGTAGTGCTTTATTAATTTTTCAAATGCAAACTATTAAATACATCAGTGTGTTTCATGGGATACCAGTTTCTTAAAGGTCATGTGCCTTTTGCATATTGATAAGTGTATTCATTAATGTCTCATGTAGCATTTATGCTAAAATTCTATTTACATAATACACATTTTTAAAAATAAAAAGTATATAACCATAAGTTTTAAAACAAATACTAAGTATTGAACATTTAATGATTAAGTAAACATTTGGTTGGCAACTTTATGATTCTGGGTAAATGGAGAGTCATATATGTGTACTGGGCAGAGAATGATGAAGATACTGAGTTCTTGCTCTTTACAGAGCACAGGCTAGTGGGGGATTAACCAGCAGACAGTTAATCACAATTCTAAATGATACTATGATAGAAATAACTAATACATGGAAGGATCATATAATTTAGATTGGAAATGGTGGGCCAGTTGCTAACTGGAGGGCCAAGTAAGAGTTGCCTTCCCAGAAGAAGTGATTTCTGAGTTAAATCCTGAAGGACTTGGGTGACACAGTGAAGAGGAGAAAGATAAAAGCATCATAAGAAAATGTGGATATTCGGGGAATCTCAGAGTTGTACATGCCTGGAATTAAGGAGGATGGAATGGGAAAGGAGGCTAGAGAGGTAGGGCATAAGGAGTTGAACATAAGGGTTTTAGATTTTATTATGAAGGAAATTGGAAATCATTGAATGAAAACAGTAAGGGCATAAGTTTATTTGCCAGGGAACTTAACATCCCTACACTGCTCTCTGCGCCCATTCCCAGTTTTCTTTTTAGTTTTTTATAAGAGGAGGGGAGAAATAAGAAATACTCTATTCAGGATTATACAACTTCCTTGTTCTTCCTACCCTCCCTTTTCTCACCTTTTGCCTGTTACTGGGGGTGGGAAGCCTATTAACAAACCATATTAAGAGTGTTTGAAAAATGAAATTGCATGCAATCAGAGATTTTAAAAAATTTAAATCTACTTTGGCTGTTGAGATGATTTTCTGACTTGTTTTAAGAGATTGTTAAGATTTTTAAAATTTCTTTTGTTAGGGGAGGTGTTATTGAATGAATTTTTTTTTTCTTACTAAGGTTTATCCATGAGTCTTTTAGTGGAGCTCTTTAAATATTAATGCATATCAGGTAAAATTCCTGTTTGGGGATCTGGGCTTATAGTGTGCACCTGTAATCCCAACAACTACTTGGGAAGCTGAGACAGGAGGATTGCAAGTTTGAGGCCCACCTGGGCAACTTGGTGAGACCTTGTCTCAAAATTTAAAAAGGGGTGGGGATGTAATAGCACTTGCCTAGCACACACAAAGCCCTAGGGTCAGTTACCAGTACCATACACACATACACACACACACACAAAAAAAAAAAATCATTTGGTCTGTGTAGAATGCCATCTCAAGAACATTTTCTGTACTTTACTATAAGGTGGATGAGGATTTTTTTATTATCTTTTTTTAAAATTCTAATTTGTAAGGATAAGGATTTTTATAATTGGAAATTGGTTGTATATTTAACTCTTCATCTTGGTTTGTTTGTTTTTGTTTTTATGTTTTGGAAATAAACCAGTATATTAAGACAGAGAGTTAACTTGGAACATTTTCTGGATCACTGATGGGCCATGTAGTGACTTTGTATAATTAGTGGTACTCCTCCCTCTGAGTGATGCAGCCTTAGGGGAGGAACAGTTGGCACTCTTCCTAATGGTTGCAGCCTTGCAGGCAAGTAGTTGCAGCCCTGCAAGCAGATAGTTGCGTGAACTTGAATTCAGCTTTGTCTTACCCCCTTTGAGCAGGCACCTTTTATCAAGGTACAATCTATAAAACTGCATGCAGTACCTCTGGACATTTAGAACTTATCAAAAGATTGAGGATTTCTTGTGCACTTGTTTGAGTAATGCATACTGGAAAGGAACAGATTTTAGGTTTATAAAACCTGTTAATTCACCCCAGAGGCCCTAGCTTTCATCACTGTGGGTTTTGACTTATGGTTATAGGTGATAACCTATGCCAAAGAGAATGGAAGGAGGTAGTGTAATTGAATCTTAGTATGTTAAAGGGACTGCCACCTTCTCTTATTATGTATATCTTTGCTATTTAATCACTTAATAATCATGGGAAGAAAGAAGAGATACACATCAGATGTCAGGTTTACTTTTTAATTCACAGTTCTGGTCAACAGAGAACAAACAGAAATTTCTGTTTTAAATATCAATTTTAATGTTTTTGAATTCTTTATCCATAACATTCCACTGCCCAAAGGCTTTAGTAAATACTGACCACATTGGTAAGTAGGAAGCACTGAAGAAGCTCTGATCAGATATTTTGGTTAATGAAAAGAGTTGACACTTACTGAATTATACCATTACCAGGCAATATATTTAGATGCTTTTATTGGTCCTCTCAAGTTGGCAGTATTTATAGTTTATAGATGATGAAATTGAGGCTAAAGAAGTTAGCTCCAACTTCCTGAAGTTTTAAGATTTAAATAAGTCTTATACAACCCTATGGCATGCTTTCTTCTCTGGATGAAAGGTCTTCTGGGTTAAATGCCCAAGTTCAGTTTATGAGAAGGAGAATGCAGTCAGATTTTAAAAAGAAAAAGTTAGTATCTGACTTCCTCAACTTATTTAAAATACATACTCATTGTAAAATTCATCTGGAATAGTTTCATGTAATATTACATAAAATAAAATTGCTTTTATTTCTTTCACGTAGTATTTTTTTCAATGATAACAAGACTATTTAATTTAAAATAAGGATGTGCTTGGATATTACCCACCAATGCTTAAAGGAAATGAAAGTAATGGTCCGATGGCTTGAATTCATTAGGTTCATAGAAGGATTTATATATTTATCTCATATGAAAAGATAAAAGAGAAATCAACTTCCCCTTCCCAAATGCTTTCTAAAAGCAAAACAAAATACCATTGTTAAATGTTTAATGAATTCCTAAGGTGGATGGTCGAAGCCAAAATATAATTAATAAGGTCAACACAGAACAAAGTTCAGGCCCAGTAAAGTGTTGAGTTTTTCGTAGGAGAAAGAAAAGACTCAAATCTATTAAACATGGAAGCCACAGAGTATTCGCTTCAAGATGACAGAAGCTTTGGCTTCCTTCCTGGCAGGTTTCTTTTCTTTCTTTTCTTTTTAAATTTGTTCTAATTAGTTATACACAGTAGCAGAATGCTGTCACAAATGGAGCACAACTTTTCATTTCTCTAGTTGTACAAGATGTAGAGTCCCAGGCTGGGGTTATAGCAGTGGTAGAGCGCTTGCCTAGCACGTGTGAGGCCCTGGGTTGGATCCTCAGCACCACATAAAAATACATAAATAAATTAAATAAAGGTATTGTGTCCAACTACAAATAAAAAAATAAAATATTTTTTTAAAAAAGATGTAGAGTCGCACCACATGTGCTGTCATTCATGTACCTAAGGTAATGATATTCATCTGATTCTACCATCTTTCCTACCCCTATGCCCCCTCCCATTCCCTCCCTCCTCTTTGCCCTATCAAAGTTCTTCTATTCTACCCATGCTGCCCCCCTTATGTAGTATTTTAAATCTACTATTTGACTTCTTCTTCGGTAGCCAGAGTTTTTTTCCCCTCAAGAAATAAAGAATTCTTGTTATGACATCTCTAAGAATTAGTCTTTGCTTAAAGTTAGGTCGTCTTATACAAAACTTCATTTCATTCTCCATTTTGATTGTTTGGATTCTTCCAAGTTAATACTTAGAATATGTACTAAAAAATTTTATATGAATATGCACCAAGTTTGCTTTCTTGCCCCACTAAATAGTTGACCTTATAATTACTGTAGAAGATTGGATTTGAAAACCTCACTCTTAGACACAATATTCTGTCATTTCATAGTATAATAATAACTGAGGTTCCTTATGGCACAAGTCATCAATTAAAGCTAAATAACTTACTTTTTCCCAAGGCAGAAAACTATATATATTTTATAAATTTGTTACACCAACATACTATGTTAGTATTAAGAGAATTACTTGTGTTACTTCATGTTAAATTATTTAAAATAAACGTTGAAATAATTTAGCCCCTCAACTTTATTAGCCACATTTCAAGTGCTCAGTAGCCATGTGTGTTAATGGTTACCATATCAGTGCAGAAAAGGAACATTACCATCACCATTGGAAAGCAGAGTCTGGGATAGGGAACTAAAGACTTAGTAATTGATAGTCAAGCTTCAAATTGGTGGTGGTAGGGAGAGTGTCTTACCATTCATTTATGTATGGTCACCTACTTTCCTCTTTTCAGTATGATGATGGGGACAGAAGGACCTACTATTTACTGTCTTCAGGGAATAAAATAAATTGTAGAAATCCAGGGGTAAAGGTGAGGGACACGGCAGGGTAGAGTTTAGGAGGGAGTGGAGTACAGGAAGGGGATGTGGGGATCCAACTACTTCTCAGACTAATTTCACTCATTTTTTCTGTTGGAACTTTATATTTCTTTTTCTTGCCCAGGTAGATTTGTTCTGTCTGTGTTTTTAAACCCTCCTTTATCTTTTCAGTGGAATTTTGGTAGGGAGTTAAATTAGGTATATGTATTCAGCCCCCCACCACTCATCTTAACATGGACCCATGAGAGATCTTGGCACTAATATGTGGAAATAAAAGTACTTGTCACTCAGTGTCTATTTGTTACCTTAACCTTACTGCTCAAAGACATCAATTGTTGTAGCCCCAAACCCAAATATTTTGTTAGTCAGTTTTTGTTGTTGTTTCTTTTGGATCTTGTGTAAGATATAATGTAAATAAAGGGAATCATGAACCCAAATTTTTAAGTTGGTAGGTTGAGAAAGGATCCAGTGAGTATTTTCTGCCAAGTTGTTTATAAATTCAAAATAGCTTTTATCTGCTTTGCAGTATACTGCTTTCAAGTATTTCAGATTCTCTAAGCTTAGAAAAAATAGTTTAAAAATTAGTCATATTCTTAGGTAGTTAAGATAGCTTTCATTTATGTTTTTCTCTAGTTAGGTAAAATATAGTTGGTTTTAATTATTGAGTAAGGTTAGGTGTCCTACTTGAGTTTTGTAGTATAGAAGTAGACCTCTATTTCTGATATTTTGGCTTAGACGTATAAGTTTTCATTTTGCAAGATCAATAGTTTCATGGACTAGTGCAGTTGTTTACAAAAATTGAATCCAAACAACTTGATGCTCAAGTTTCAAAGATTATAAGTCTTATGCTAGAATTGATGTTTGAAGTTATGTTCTGTTATTTGCAACTTTAAAATACCCAATATCCCATATTCTCTGTAGTAGTCTCCTGTTTGTAAGTAATAAGGTTATTTTAAAAAGCACACATTGAGTGAATCTTGATACTGATTTAATATCTGATCAGTATTTTATAAATCTTCTGCCAGAGAAGACTTTGAGTCTTTCATAAACAAGTTAAAGCTTTAAGTCAAGTGAGACAAAATGCAGCAAAGTGTTTCTTTAACAGCAACTGTTTTGACATGAGGATGGAGCTCTAAGAGCTGGTACACTGGCACAGAACAGAGAAACTAGATGTGAATAACATATCTTTTTAAGGTAATCACAAAGCTCTTGTTGCGATAGCAGTCTATTTTTGCTCTCAAATTTTTCCTTCCCAAATGTGCAGCAAATTTCAGTACTATGTTCAGAGTATCCTTTAATGGTCTTTATTGTTAAAACTGTGTATTTGAATATCAGTAACTTTTAGAGAATTTAAAATCAAAAGTGAATTTGCTTTTTATTATTTGTTTGTAATTTATTTTGTGGTATTAGGATTGAATCCAGGGACACTCTACCAGTGAAGTACAATTTTGAGACAGGATTTCACTAAGTTGATCAGGCTAACTTTGAACTTGTGATCCTTCTATTGCAATCTCTCAAGTAGCTGGGATTATCACAAGGCCCATCTCAAATTTCCTTTTCAGGATAAACTTGAGATTTTTCAACAGCTGAGCAATTAAATTTATCTTAATGACCTAACATTGTAGAGAAATATTGAAAAATGAAAGTGATGGTAGAGGACTTTTTTCTGTTACATATCTTTACAGGGTAAAGATAAAGAACAAGATGATTGTATACATTTAAGATTCACAGTAATCTTGCTTTATGATAACAAATCCACCTAAATCAATACTCCAAGGAATTCTTAACTGTCATCCTAGATGAACTGTTTTTCAGTATAATTGACTTCTTTTGTAATCCTATATATTTTACTTGAAACATAATTTGAGAAAGGGGCACATAGGCTTGGCCAGGAGCCCACAGCACGCAGAAACAAATGCTTTGACTTTGAACCTACTAGTATTTGTGAAGTACTATTAATTTTTTTTTTTTAACCTGTAAGCAAAAATAAATTCAGCAATGAGCTAGTTTTCTTGCATCTTTCCTTCCTTCCTTCTCAGGAATTGAAACTAGGGGCACTTAATTTGAGCCATATTCCTAGCACTTTTTTTTTTTCCAATTTTTTATTTTGAGACAGGGTCTGGCTAAGTTGCTTAGGGCCTCACTAAAGTGCTGAGACTGACTTTGAACTTGCAGTCTTCCTGCCTCAGTCTCCTGAACCCACTAGGATTATAGGAGTGCGCCACCATGCCTGGCTGAAGTTTTATAGTTCATGAAATTTTAGAACTAAGTTTTAGTAGTCATCAACTGGATCTTATTATAAATAAAGACTCTCAGACTCTACCCCAGATACTACAGAGACTGTACAGAGTCAGCAGATGATTACTGTGCACATTGAAGTTTGATAATAACTGATCTAACATGTGCCCATAAATTACAGCTGAAGCATCTAAAATAATTCAGAATTGTTGAATGCTATGACCAAGGTAACATAGCTAGTTAGTATAGGAGCTTGGATGGACTGTGTTTCCCATGATCGGGGTGCTTTAATTTCATGTTCTATTCTTTTTGGTCTTCAAACTGTTAACAAAGTATAATTAGTTAAGGATTATTCTGTCATTTTTCCATCCCACTAGTAGTATTTATTCCAGATTTCTAATTCACCTACCAAAATATCAAATGTAAAAGCAGAAGAGATGTGATGGCAGCAGGAGAAAGGAAGTGAGAGGAAGGGAGGTGCCTTGGGGAGGGGGGTGCGGGGAACGGGACGGGACAGGCTGTAGGAGTAGCATTCCTTGCCTTCTCAGTCTGTCTGATGATTTTAGTTTTACTCTATGAAGAATCTAGGGACTAGTTGTTTAAACTTCATTTCTTCCATATCAGTGCTATTTCAAGATGGTACTATGCCTGAGGTATAACAGTTTTAAGTATATTCATTGAATCTAACATACACTTTACCTGATGGGATATTTATTATTTTCACAGGCAAAATTTGGTATATAATATATACCAAAGAAAGAGAACCATAGTACTCTAATAATTGAAGCCTCTAAAGCCACCACAGTGGAAATTAAGGATTGAGCACTTGGCAAATTGAATCCATCTCCTGATCACCATCCTGACTCTGCCTTTCCAGCCTTCTCCTCAGAGTCTAGTCATTGTGGAGTATGCATGATTGATCCTGTGCTGGCCCCCATGCCCTCCTCCTGAATGCTGCTATGACTGCCTGGAAAGGTCTCTGTGGCCTCTAGCCTTGTTTGTGGAATTAACTTTTAGCTGGTAGTCCTTGCTATATAGTTCTCTTCCTGTTCTTCTCTTATGCATAGCTTCATATACTTTCAAAAACAAAACTCTGGTCTTCTCTTTTTTTTTTTTTTTTTTTTTTTAACATTCAAGGTCTCCAAACTGCTGGGCTTGCCGTTGGAGGCGTTTTCCACCTGAATCTAGGTGGAGTCCAGTTCCTCCCCCCCCAATATCGTATTTACTGGTTCTGTTTGTCAGGAACTGTTTTTCTTTTTCTTTCCGTCCCTTTATTTTGGAGCACTTTAGTCAGCTTCCACACTCACACTACCTGGTGAAATCCTCCCTGTCTTAATTGTGGTGGTGTTCCTTTCCCTCTCCCCACTGTCATGTCCCTGCAGTTTAAGCTCTATCCTCTGGACACTTCCGTCTGTTGGAGTTAATCAAGGAATAATGAATGTACTACAAAGTAGCCAAGTATTAAATATTAAAGCTTTTTTTATTATTAATGTTTTGGCTCTTAAACCTCTAGTATGGTCAGTCTCCTCAGTTATAACTTTTCTTCACCTTTTTAGTTTTCTTGGGTCCTCAGTCTGTGTTTCTACCCATTTCTTCAGGCTGCTAAAATGCTCAGAGAGCCAGTTTTCAAGCCCAGTCTGCTTTCAGTCATTCTTAAGTTCTGCAGTTTTTGGTATTGATGACTTACCTCCTTAAAATGTTCTACCTTAGCTTCTAGGAGACTATCTCCCATCCTGGTTTTTTGGTGGTGTTGTTTTTGTTTTTAACTTTTTGATAATTTCTTCTTAGTCACCTTGATTGATATCTCTGTTCCTGTTTGCAGTTTGTGCCTTCTGGGAGGTGGACTACTCCAAAATATGTATGGGGCAGCCTTCCTGTGAGATCCATTGCTGGATAACCCTATCTGCATAGATGTTGGGCCCAGTCTTCAGAATGAGTGTGTCATACTGCTGTACCATTTTCCCTTCTGTTCATATCTCACAATCTAGTCACAAAGCTAAAAAGTTCTGAACCTTCTTTACTACTGCCCTTTCCTGTCTTCTGGTTTGACCTTGCCAGGAACATCTTTGCATTTATTTTCAGCTTCATTCCTATAGTTGAGAGCTTTCTCCTGGATATTAGTGATTGTTTCAGAATTGGTCTGCCTGCTTCCAGTTTGTCCTTCACAATCTTCAGTGTTAATTTCTTTCAGCACAGTCTTCTATCAGAAACCTCTACAGGTTGCACTTCTGATAATAAAATCTCCTTCTTACTGGGGCTTTTGAAATGCCTTTAAGTTAAAGCCATATTTGGCTAAGATTTAGCTGCATTATAATTACAGAATGCACACTTTTTGTTTTCAATTGCCACCGTATGATTAATTCAATTTAACTTCCAAATCAGAATTTAGAGTGTTTGGGGGATCCTAGGTATTGATAGGTATATTCAACTATATTTAAAAATTGGTGTTGGTTAAATGAGACTTAGAAGCCAACATTGTAGAGTAGGGAGTGAGTTAGAGAAATGGGGTCTGTTTCTAGTTTTTCATTAATTTTTGTTTCTTGGATCATTGTATTCACCTCTTGGTAAAATTTAAAAAAAAATTTTGATACAGGAATTGAACCCAGGGGTGCTCTACCACTGAGCTATATCTCCAGCCTTTTCATTATTTATTTTGGGACTGGTCTTGCTAAGTTGCTGAGGCTGACCTCAAACTTGTGATCCTCCTTCCTCAGCCTTCCAGTCACTGTATGTACACCACCACACCTGTGCAGAATAAAGACCCTTAACTTAAATTGTAAAGATCAGAAAAATACTATTCTTACAAAATACTATTAAAAATAGTATTAAAAAATACTTTTTTAAAAAATGTAGTAAGAATGTACATGTGATAAGAATGTAATAGTAATGTAATAAGATTGTGTAGGTTTTATTAGACTAGATAGTCTTAATTTTCTGAATCTGCTACTTCCTTAATTTGAAGGGTAATGTTCATTTATATAAAAGTGTGGGGGTTTTTTAGACCCGATTGAAGTGATCATGATTATGTGTGGTTTAGGTTAGATGGGATTGAAGTATATTTAGCACTCTTTTAATGAATGATTAAATAGCCTAATTGCCTTCATATTAAGTAAATGCTAGGATCTCAGTATATCCTTCTCTCCCCCCAGAATTCTTTCATGTTTTTTTGTTTTGTTGTGTGCTATACTAGGGAAGGGATGCAGGTTTTGATTCTTACTAAGCAAGTGCTCTACCACTAAGCTACTTTCCTAACTCTTTATAAAATTTTTTGAGACTAGGTCTTGTTAAGTTGTCCAAGCCAGCTTTGAACTTTAGATCCTTCTGCCTCAGCCTCCCAGTAGCTGGGATTATAGACTTGTACTACTCTTAGTGACAGTTTTGTTGAGATACAATTCACATTCAGTGGGGTTTTTTCTCCATTATATTCAAAAGTTGTGATCCATCATCCCTGTCAAATTCTAGAACATTTTCATCACTTCCAAAGTAAACCCATATCCATTAGCAATCACTCCCCATTTGTCTCCTTTTCAGCCCCTGGAAACCATTTAACTTCCATTACTTCATTTTTATTTCATTGTATGGATGTACACAAATATTCACAGTACCATTACTCATAAGACCAAAAATGAAAATAATACTAATGTTCATCAAGTGATAAATGTTCATTTAAAAAAAAAATATATCACTTGATGAACATTAGTAGTATTATCTTTTTTGGCCTTATGAGTAATGATGCTGTGAATATTTGTGTACAATTTTATTGACAAGTTTTCATTTCTCTTCTGTATATACCTAGGAGTAGAATTCTTAGGTGGTATGTTATTCCATGTTTAACTTTTTAAGAAACTGCAAAACTGTCCAAGTGCCTTCCCCATTTTACAATTCTGTTGTAGTGTGTAAGTGTTACAAATTCCCCACAGCCTAACACTTGTCCCTTTTTTTTTTCTTTAAAGCCATCCTAATAGATATGAAGTGGAATTTCTTTGTACTTTTGATTTGTGTTCCCTTTTTTATGGATGACAGTGTGTTTTATTATAATTATTAGCACATTAATTGCTCAAATTAATGGGATTCATGGTGATATTTCCACACATGCATGCATCATGCACTGATCATGTCCATCTATCCTTCCTTCTAACCTCTTTCTCCTTTCTCCTTCCCTACTTTCCTAATTCCTGATAATTCCACTTTCAGATCTTTTTTAAAAAATATTTACTTTTTAGTTATAGGTGGACACAATATTTTATTTTTGTGTGGTGCTGAGGATCGAACTCAATGCCTCACACATGCTAGGTGAGCACTCTACCTCTGAGCCAAAACCTAGCTTCTCAGATTTTTTTTCCCAAATTTCCACATATGAAAGAAAATATGCAATACTTGTCTCTCTGTGACTGGCTGAACATGATGTCTTAACATGTTTCTCTTAACATATCTTCCAATTCCACCCATTTTGCTGCAGATGACTAGATTTCATTCTGTGGCTGAATAGTATTCCATTGTGTATATATTATTATATATTGTGTATATCTTATTTTCTTTAGCCATTCCTGTGTTCAGGGGCAGCTAGACTGATTCCATATCTTAGCTATTGTGAATAGTGTGTTAATAAACATGAGCATGCAAGTATCTCTTATGTATGCTGACTTCATTTCCCATAGATATATACACATAACTAGGAGAGGGATAACTGGATAATATGGTAGTTATACTTTTACTTTTTTGAAGAACCTCCATACTGTTTTCTATAGTAGCTGTACTAATTTACATTTCTACCAACATGCTTGCCAGCATTTATATTTTGTTCTGGTAATAGCCATTCTAAATGGGGTGAGGTGGAATCTTATTGTACCCTAATGACTGCTGATATTAAGTAGTTTTTCCATATGCTTATTAGGTATATTGTATAGCATCTTCTTTGTAGAAATGCCTCTTAAGATCCCTTGATCATTTGTTGATTGGGTTATTTTTCTTTTTTATTGTTGAATTTATTTCTTTATATATTCTAAATATGTATTGCTTATATGAGTTGCAGATCTTTAGGTTACCTCGTCTTTTTTCATGCATCTATGTTTCTTTACTTTATAAATTTTGGGGTATCAATATTTTTCATCTTTTAGTGTTTAAACTCTGTTAAATTTGTAACTCCATAGTTCTTGCTTTAGTAAAGCTGACATATGAACCAAAGTAGTTCATGAGGCATAAAAATTATGGATAAAGTTAATATAAATATCACATTTCTTAAAGAACATGCAAGAATTAAGAACTGGTTTAAGATTTTGTTTAACTGTTCTTCATTCCAAAATAGCAAGTATAACATGATAAAAGGTTATGTTTTGGGCCAATGTAGAACCAAGTTAAAACTTTTCTCTTTGTTATTAGCAATAAGTATTCATCTATTCTGTTCTTAGAACTTAGAGATTTTCTAAGAGAAATATTAATAGCAAGTGATTAATATCTTTCTGAATGTTGATCACATAAATTTGAAATGTGAGTGCAGCAAAGACCTTTAAATAATTGTTATTTTGTTAGAGAAAGAGAGGCTATGGGAATGGAGTTTTTCCAGCCCAGCAGCTCTAACCATCTGCTCTGCATTATGAAAGAAATTTTAGGTGTTACTAATATGCAAACTGGGAAATGATCAGCTCCCAGTCAAGGTTTTAAGAAACATGTATGAGAATAATAGAATCCAGCAGTTTAAGAAATATTTACTTTTAGATTTCAAGCGAGGAGAGGATGCTATGGGTAAAATCTCCTTATATTTCATGTAATGGTGATGAATGGCTTCTGCAATATATATAAGCTTTAAATAAAGTTTGATGTCTGAAATCAGTAGTAACTCTTGGGTTTTTTTATTAGATGATAAATATAATTTAAAAGATGTAAGAATATTTCAGTCTACATTTGGCATAATAAAAATTGCAAGACTCTTTCTCATTTGTCATCATAGGCCTCAGGAGTGCAAGTGGCTGATGAAGTATGTCGCATTTTTTATGACATGAAAGTTCGGAAGTGCTCCACGCCAGAAGAAATCAAGAAAAGAAAGAAGGCTGTCATTTTTTGTCTCAGTGCAGACAAAAAGTGCATCATTGTTGAAGAAGGCAAAGAGATCTTGGTTGGAGATGTTGGTGTTACCATAACCGATCCTTTCAAGCATTTTGTGGGAATGCTTCCTGAAAAAGATTGTCGTTATGCTTTGTATGATGCAAGCTTTGAAACCAAGGAATCCAGAAAAGAAGAATTGATGTTTTTTTTGTGGTAAGCATGTTAGAAATATGGAGTCTCTCTATATCTCAGAGTTGGTCTCTTACTGTGAACACTTAAAGAACCAATTCTGGAACCAAAGTAATTTTTAATCAAGCTGTTTGTAGTCATGATCATTTAATTTTTGTTTATAAGATTTCATAAGGTCTTAGCTGAATTGATGTTTTTAGAACCAAAACTAAAATTTAACCTATGTTTGTCTACTTCTAATTGACATTTTTGGGGGGTGGGAAAGGGCAGGAAACAGGTTTCTATGGATCCTCTAAACTCACTGCTTTATAAGATAAATTTTTCTTCTATTTCTTCAACCAACATGCCATGCTAAGAATCAGCCTCCCACTTGTTTTGTTTTGTTTGGTACTAAGGATTGAACCCAGGGGCTCTCTACCACTGAGTTACACTGGGTATGGCTGGTAAGGGCCACACCCAGTGCTGATGATTATGTGTCCTAAAATATGGCAGCTGAGTGGAATCATGTAATGGCTCAAAAGTATTTTGCAATACTCTTTTTGATATTTTGGTAGTGTGATATAGAGCCAGGCCTGAGGCTTGGTGATAGAGACAGAAAGAGGGCATTCATGTATGAACAGTCTGAGGATGATGAGGTTTACCTGCCCGTTATTGATATTTCTGTTGTTTTTCAATGTTGCTGGTAAAGAAAGCATTGTAAAGCATACTCAGCTTCCTCCATATGCTTGCATTCATGAGGAGGAAGGCACTAAAATTTGGGAAATACAAGAATAATGCTAATATTGACAAATAAGACATTTATTACTGACTAGCCATTAGTTTAAAAGAACTCTTTGAAAGCTCCATATTGAATCTTGAGATTACGTGTGCAGATTTAATTTTTTTTAAGAGAGTTATCAAAACTCAGGGCTGATCTCCAGTTTGGTAATTGAACATGTATTATGCTAGACTAAAATGGAAAACTAATAGCTATGTGGTCAGAATCTGCCATCGGAATAGATATAAATGAAAGGAATGAGGAGAGTTAAGAAGGACATTTGTACTCAATTTATAATTTATTTCTTTAAGAAAGCAGTCTGAAGCACAAATGCCAAAATGCTAGCATTTTAAAACTCTGGGTGGCATATACTTGACTTACAGGTTTTTCTCTGTACTTCTATGTATTTTGAAACTTTTTTCGTTAGAAAACCTGTCAAGGGACTGAGATTGTGGCTCAGCGGTAGAGCATTCACCTAGCATGGGCGAGACCCGGGTTCAATTCTCAGCACCACTTAAAAATAAAGGCATTGTGTTGTGTCCATCTACAAAAAAAGATTCTCTCTCCTCTCTCTCTCTCTCTCTCTCTCTCTCTCTCTCTCTCTCTCAAAAAAAAAAAAAAAAGAAGAAGAAAAAGAAAACTTGTCAATATCTTGTATGAGTATTTGCCTAAACTCAAGCCTTTGTTATAAAACATGAAAAAAAATATTTTAAAGAAAACAATTTGGGTTATAGATCCTTACCCATTGTTGGTTCTTTTATTATGGTAACATTAATCTGATTCTTTTTTGTGTGTGTATGTATATGTGGGGATTGAATCTAGGGGTACCTATCATGGAGCTACATCCCTAGTCCTTTATTTTTTCTTTTGAAATAGAGTCTTGCTAAGTTGCTGAGTTGGCCTTGAACCTGTTATCTTCCTGCCTCAGTCTCCCAAGTCACTGGGATTGTAAGCATGTGCTCTACACCTAGCTCATCTCTACTCTTTTTATTGTCTATTTTGAGTCAGTCTTGCTAAGTTGCTGAGGATCTTGCTAAGTGGTTGAGGCTGTCCTTGAACCTGAAGTGTTATCCTCATACCTCAGCCTCCTGTGTAGCTGGGATTACAGGTGTCTATCACTGTATCTGGCTTCCTCATTATTTTAATTCTAAATCAGTGATTCTTTTTTTCTACCAGAGCCTCTCTATTTTGCTTAACTCTGGTCAACTTGAATGCTTTTCCATATGCCTATATTTCTAACAGTTATGCTCTGAAGAGGTGGAGAAATAGAAAAATTCTTTCAGGAGATTTGAGGCCCTTCACCCCATCACAGATGCAGATTAATAAAATGTAAGCTATACTTTCTCTAAATCCAATTTTTCATTTTTGGCATCTTTCTGTCTAGGGCACCAGAATTAGCGCCTCTGAAAAGTAAAATGATCTATGCGAGCTCCAAGGATGCAATCAAAAAGAAATTTCAAGGTATGGACTAGCTTTACCTCTAGATATTAAAGATAAGACTTTCTCCCAGAATAGGGATGCAACTTTTCTAAGAAACACCTCATTTTCTTTGGATAGCTTTAGGCACAAAGTTGGGGGAGACCTTTGCTTGTTTTAAGGGGAAAAAATAATAGGCTGGAACCTGGCTCTCAAAGGGACTTTTGCTTTGGACTGGTCCATTGAGACTCCAGGGCCCATGTTAATAACTCCATTCTTCCAACATTGTCTGCATTATTTGTTCAGGCTGCTTTTAAAGGTTTTGTTTTGTTTTGTTTTGCTGGGGATTGAGCCCATGGCCTGATGCACAGTGGGCAATCACTCTACCATTGAGCTACATCCCCAGCTCTACAGACTGGTTTCTCATACAGCAAGTGGGAATTAATTGATTTACATATCAGTTTGCTATTGCCTATGAATGTAGTTGATACAATAAATTAGCAAAAGGAAATGTTCATAAATGTGAAGAATGCTTTTATCTCTGACTTTATTATCAAATGGTATGATTTTAAGTAATTAATTCATCTGTGTCCAAAGGAAAGTACACTCACTCCATGAGCTGGCCAGTTATATTTGACTTGCCACTGGCCACTGGGTGATTGGGGTCCAGAAGAGATGGCCTGGCCAGATTTCAGCCAGGAGGAAGTGTTGGTATGGTGGACAGAGCATGGAGCACGTGGCCAGAGGCCTGCACGGAGAGCTAAGCTTGTTGTCTAACTGCTTTGTAACCATGGGCAGAACTGCCTCACTTCCATGGGCCTTGATTCCCTCAGTTCTAGACTGGGAGCCTTGGTCTTAGTGTTTGCCTTGCCACCTCCCTGTCGTAGCAGTCTCTAAACAACTGAGTGAGTCAAGGTCTCGAGGGCTTGCCCAGTATTGGTTTTGTTTGTTTTTCTGTGATTGGTTCTTACAAACTTGCAGTAGAACAGGTTTGCCCTAATATGTTTTACTTAGTTAAGAAAACAAAATTTTTACTTCCTTTCTGGAATCCTACTGCTGCATACTTTGTGCCTTGTCAAGTTCTTCATGCATTTGGCTTGATGTTGGGGTGTCCCCAGAAGCATGTTCACTAGTCTGTTAACTGGCCTCTTCTAACGACTCCTTGGCTTTAATACTTCTACAGTGAAACCAAAAAACATTCAGCATGGGTTCCTCTTGGTCCTTATTTTGCTTTTTTTTTCATTGAAAGGAATTGTTGTGTGGACTTGATTTGTTGATAGTAAATGACAGTCATCTTTGTAGCAGTGGGAACCAATTGGTTTACATTGGTCATATTTAACAATTGTAATTTCTTCTAGTGAAACTGTCACTGGCTTTCTCAGATCAGAACTGTGTGGCCCATAAGCCAACTTGCTTGAAAATGGTCTTGAAATGATGGAATAATAGTGCAGCTATTTAAAATGTAGTAGCTCTCTTTACAGAGAAACCACTGTATGCAATTTTGTAATTGAGCTTGCTCTATAGTAGGGTGATATAATTTTTCTAAGAAAGCCATCAGCATCACGTTTTACATAGTTTTCATTGCAGTAGAATTCTTATGTAGTATAATACCACTAGAGAGCTAGCTGTTTTCTGTAGCAAAAGTGATGTTATTGGTAATTTTCTCACTTCAGTACAGTTGCTGAAATCAACTATGCAATCAAAACATATAATTCTTATTTTTACGTATATTTTAGAAATTAAGAAAAAACTTTATTACTTGCCCTGCCTTTTTTTAACTGATGTATAATATAATATATCTGTAGAAAAATATGCATCATAAATTATTGTAGAATTCCATGGATTCTTACAGACTGAACATAATGTTGTTTTTTTATTTAATATCAGCACCTCAGAAGCCCCCCTTGAGGACTTCCATTTATAAAACTAACCTCCTACCCCTGCCTCCACAAGGTTGCTTTTAACAGCCAGAGTTAGCTCGGGCTGATTTTGTATGTTATTCAAATGGAACCATACAGAATATATGCTTGTTGTTCTGGCTTTTTTCAGTCAACCTCATCCATTTTGATGCATGTTACTTATTTCTTCTCATTATAGTATTATGTGGTTTTTAAATACCACAGTTTATCCATATTAGAAGTGGTCTTTAAAAATGGTTCATCATATTAGATAAATAATTAAGCTGCTGAGGCTGGGGTTGTGGCACTCCCCTAGCGCATGCGAGGCTCTGGGTTTGATCCTCAGCACCACATAAAAATAAATAAAACAAAGGTATTGTGTCCAACTACAGCTGAAAAATATAACAAATAAAAAATAAAGTAAGCTGCTGATGTTATTCTAAATAGAATTGTTTTTCTTCTCTAGGCATAAAACATGAATGTCAAGCAAATGGGCCAGAAGACCTCAATCGGGCTTGTATTGCTGAAAAGCTAGGTGGATCCTTAATTGTAGCTTTTGAAGGATGCCCTGTGTAGATGATCATTCAGTGCCACAAATTGAAAGCTTCCATGTTCAATGTTATCCTCTTGCTATATAAGGAAAGTGAATATATTTAGGCCAGGGTCTCACTGAGGGGGAGCTGTTTTGTCATCTTTTAGAGTAAACAAAATATTCTATAAACATGTGCAAACACAGCCCTAAATAAATTTAGAATCTAAAAGGCTTATTGGTATGAAATTAAATTTTTATTGGCCAAATGCCTGTTTTGATGAGTTGACTTTTAAAGATTTTCGTAAGCTCAGGAATTTTAATAATGCAGTTCACAAAACAGTACAAAGCCATGTGAAGAGAATTATTGTATGTTTGTTAACCTTAGCAGTTACTTTGGGGTTTTTTGGTTAGAGAATTGGTGATAATCTGATTATCATTTTGGCCCCAAATTATTTTTAATTCTCTATTCTTCCTTGACTTAAACAGAATAATGGGATGTAATTTTTGCTGTAACATGTAATAACACTAATACACTAATTAACAGTAAGACTAAGGCAGTCTTTTAATTCTGCTTAATGTGTAATGGAGACTATCAAATTGTCCACGTGTAATTCACACTGATCTTGCAAAGCACTGTTTCAATCACATCATTGAAAAAGAGGAAGCAGCCCTTCCTTGTACCTGAGGTGAACTTGCAGCCCACTAGTTGGGATATTGTTTTGAGAGTGACCTTGCATCTTGGAAATCATGGAATATCTTCTGGAGAAGGTGCAGTGTCTCCCAACAGCTAATTATAATGCAAATTAGGGCTCCATTGTAATCTGCTTTGTTCATGAAAATGATAAACAGTATATTGATAAGCTAGGACACCTGCAGTATCTGTTTCCTTCAGAGCTTTGCTGCATCTAATTCAATAAGATGTAGAAGAACACTGAATATGTTTCCTCTGGAACCTGGGAGAACCATATTTCCTAGAGCAGTTTGTTGACTGTGTGGAGTGGGGTGCAGGTACCATGGATGAAACTCATAGGGAGCCACCACCCAATGACACTTGGAAGTGATTGTCATTAACATCACAGGCATGACACTTTGAAAAATTTAGAGATGCACAGTTGAACTTAGAAGTAGCAGTTATTGGCTTATGTAATAAAGGAAGCATTTTTAACTTACTTCTTGTGTAATTATTCTTGTGTGAATTGGGATGAAGGATTTTTTTTCCATATGTGATAAGTCATCAAGGTTTTTATTTCTGACAGTTAAAATCACAGCACCTTCCTCCTCAGATTGAATGAGAAAGTTGGTGTAAAAATTGGGAACCTTTTTCTAATTCCAAATCGTCATCCAAAGGCCAGGCTTTGGGAAGGCAAAAAAAAGGTTATTGTGCTTTCATTCGAATATCTCTTTCCAAAGAATCGAGAAAATAGTGCTGGCTGCTTGTCATTCTTTCATCCTGAATTTCTGGTTTTCTCATTAGTCACATTAGCATTAGTCACAGTCCCCCCAAAGAAGTGCTGCCAGCCTAAGGCTGCCCCAGTCCAGAATCAGTTCTGTGGGTAGAGCCAGGAATGTGATCCAGGCTCTGCTTTGATCACTCATTCTTGCTGCGACCGTACATGGGTGTGTGTGCATACGAAAGAGACAAAGAGACATACATGCCTGGTAACGATTGCAAGCAGTATGCACATCTGTAGTATAAATGTCTGTGAGCATTCCACTCTTATTCCAGAAATGGGGAAGATGGTAACAGTTACTTATGTCTCTAGATCCTGTTATGTTTCAGAAGACTTGGGGGCTGAGGTGGTTATCAGGGATTGAATTCAGGGGTACTTGATCACTGAGCCACATCCCCAGCCCTATTTTGTATTTTATTTAGAGTCAGGATCTCATTGAGTTGGTTAGCACTTTACTTTTGCTGATGCTGGCTTTGAACTCACAATCCCCCTGCCTCAGCCTCCTGTGCTGCTGGGATTATAGGTGTGTGCCACCACACCTGTGAAAAGTCTGAGGTTGGGACAGGTGCTGCTTTGTAAAGTCAGGGTTTAAACTTCAGCTGACACTAGTCAGAAACAAAGCTGCAAGTGTATTCCTTTTCCAGAAAATACACTTGTATCTTTTTTTTTTTTAAGAGAGAGAGAGAGAGAGAGAGAGAATTTTTTTAATATTTATTTTTTAGTTATCGGCAGACACAACATCTTTGTACGTGGTGCTGAGAATCGAACCCGGGCCGCACGCATGCCAGGCGAGCGCACTACCACTTGAGCCACATCCCCAGCCCTACACTTGTATCTTCACAGTGGTCAACACATTACAAAAATGATTGTGGAAGACTTAGGGTTCCTTTTGTAGTTACCCTTAGGCCCTGAAAAAGAGCAGGTAAAGCCAGTGCCACAGAATCCAGCCAGACCTTCCTTAGCTGTGATGTTTATTTCAGAGAAGAGTACTCTAAGAAAAAGCCCAGTGACTTGGGTAATAGAATCAGGTTTAGTCTAGTAGCCTCCTTTTTGTAGATCTACTGTTGAGAGTGGACACAGTTTCTGTTTCTTGACAGGCTTGTTGCTCTTTGGAACATGGGAGACTGGATTTGCCCAAAGACACACCAATTTCTTATGATTTGGGGCACTTCTGAAATACAGTAACAGGCTCTAGACTAGGAGAGGGGACGTAAGTCGTACTACATGGAGTACCTCAAGCTGAGTGACTACATTTGGCTGGCCAGGGCTCTCCCAGAAGGGAATCTGGGAAGGGACTTTCAGGGCCTCTGGCCAGTCCTTCAGTAGCCAGCCCAGAGGTAACTTGCCTAATTACATCTCTCAACTCAAGTGGCAGAACTGGGACAAACTCGGATCTCCTCATTCCCACTAATGAAAATTCCAGTTTGATGCTCACTGGAATTCAAAGGTTAGATCTTGTTCATGCACTGGATGAGATTCAAAAGAGGGAAAAAAACAATCATTTCTTTTGGTCTCAGTGTAGATCCAAACCTGAAGGAAGCTCAATGAGGAGGCATTTGGAGGGTGCTGGTCAAGTGGCTTCCAAGGCTGTCCTTGCCCCTCCAGTCCATCACCAATGCCTTGCTGATGTCCCTACTCTCCCTGTCTTCACCACACCACTTCCTCCTCCAGGTGCATTAGGTGCTGCCTTACAGGCCAGGCATCCTGGTGCCTTTGCGTTTCAGTGTCATTCGGAAGATGACCAGATTAACATCATCAAAGAGCAGTGGTCTGTGTGATGGGCTTTCCAGGTCTGGTGGGACAGTTTATGAACCATGTGACTCGGATGTCTGCACTCTGAAGGGAAGGATTTCGGCTGGATGTTTTTATTCCGCACCCTCCCAGCTCTGGTACTGGAAGAAAGGGTAGCAGCAGCATAAGTCCAGGCCATGGCCCTAAGAACCAGCCCAGGGAGAGCCATGCTTCCTCTGTTAGATTCCTGCTTTCACAGTTAACACCTTCATCCCAAAGGACTACAAAAGCTAGTTCTCCGTTGCTGCCTGAAAACTACATTTCTAGTTTAGCAGGACAGGGATCTTCACATGGCCAGCCCCGTGAACCAGGCCCCCATAGGATCTGTACCATGCTAATACTGGAAGAACACAGGGAGCATGTTGGCAGTCGTTGACACTGTTTTGCAAGCAGTCTGCCAGGGGCTGCTGCCTCAGGTGTCCTCCTGAGCAGTTTTCTTCTGCCTTCAGCATAGTGGTGGAACCTTGCCCATGAATAGCTGGGTGACCTGGCCCAGCTAAGGCAAGGCATACTTGGGCTCCCTCTGCTGGCCTTCGAAATGCCACTACTGGGGTAGGTGAGGACAGATAATGGTCCCCAGAGTTTGAGCTGCAGTAGGAAGGTTCCCGTAAGTGGCACTTTCCTGAACTCCCCAGGCCAGCCCCCTGGGCCCACACTATGCACTCCCTTTGTCTTGCCTCTTTTCCCACAGGTGGACACAGTGTCTGACAAGGGGGTAGGGCCATGACCAGAAGCCATTGCCTCTTTGAACCCAAGGTGGCTTGATAACCCCAGCAATTTTTCCCTGAGTTCTCCTCTTTCCTCTACTAAAAACGAGTAGCCCTCTCATTCCAGTGCCTTTGAAGGCATCTACCAAGTGTAGAAGCTCTTCATTTGTGCAGTCAGTGTATGGGGTAGAGAGGAGTTTATTGGAAATGCAGGCTCCCAGTTTCATAATGGCAATTGAGTGGGAGTCCTGGTGTAGGGCACAGGTCTGGTCTGTACCACACCCACTCACCAGGGCCCCAAACCAGTGACCTATATAAGGCCACCTGTGTGGGGTTAGACTTCTGCCTGGCAAAACTAGGATAGAAATTCAGATCTGCTTCCCTATACTCCTTTGAAAATTCCAGCTTAATGCTAACTATAATTCAAAGGTTAGATCTTGTTCAGTGGATTGGATGGGTTTGAAAGGGGAAAGAAAAACAATGCATTTCTTTTGGTCTCTGAGCATAGACCCAAACCTGAGGAAAGCACAATGATGAGGCATTTGTGGAGGATATTGTCAGGTGGCTGCTCAAACGTCTCCACCCTTCCTGTCCATCACCAACATCTTGCTAGTTGTCCCTGCTCTCCCTCACCCAGAGACTTTCCTCTGGCTCTGAGCCTTGCTTTAGATGCACAGTGCACACAGCAGATGCAGATGCAATTTGGGGCACCACAGATGTATAAGGCCACAGCTATTCATGGGGTTTTGCATCCTTAGAAAACACCTGTGGCCCATTCAGGGTGCCGATGCACTGGGGGGTGTAAGAAGTGGTTTGGAACCAGCCCTGCAGCTTGCCAGGTGAGTACCATCATTTCCATGGGCTCTGGTTCACCTCATGGAAGACCAGGTGCTGTGAGTTGGGTATGAGTGGGCATCAGGTGTTCCTGTCATTTGCTTCCTCATTCTCCTGGTCAGTATTTCAAGACCTGTGGGGTGCCCCTCCACATCACCTTCCTCCATAGAATCCTAGAACAGGAGTATCACCCTACACCTGCTTAAAAACCCTTAGTGGCTTCTACTGCCCTGTTTAGTCCAAACCCCTTGGTCTTAATGACTTTTCAGCCTCACCTTCCCCTCTGCAACCACTGTCCCCTGAGGGAACCCTCTTGCAAACTCCAGCTTAAGCCCACTTCTCCAGGGAGACCACCCGGGATTTTCCAGCACCTTGTCTCCAATTTAGCCATTAACATTCAAGTGGTTCGCCCACAGGTGTGGGATGGGGGTGGGGGGAGTGCTGAATAAAAAGGCAAAAGGACACATCTACAAGCATTACACCTCCCTAGGTTCCTGGAACAGCCACTGGAATCATCCACCACTAAGGGGGCTGAGATACAGATCCCAGAAGTGTGAAAACAACCCTGTCTTGTAGGATCTGCCATCTTAAGTGCCCAACATCCCACAGCCAAGCTTTGCCAATTAGACTCTCCAAAGGATTTGGAGACTCTGCAGGGCAGGGACATGAATGTGGAATAGCACTTGGCCAAGGCAGCCCCTTAACAAGACTGGCTGATATTGGACACTGGACCTGCTCAGACCTACCTTCCCATCCTGGCTTGGTTCAGGATCTCTAACATTTTGTATAAACTCCAGATTTATTTCTCAGTTAAGAAGCTCCACACCTCTTAGGCCAAAGTTCCCCTGGACCATTCTGTTATAGGCCAAGAACTCTGGGTCTGAGAGTTGGCAGAAGTCTAAGCTGGCTTCTGCCTGAGAAAGTACCACAGGACAGGTGGGAGGGGCTACTCCAGCCCTGAACCTCTCCCAAGGTATGGACCTTCATCCAAGGCCCTGCGCACATGCAGACCCTTGTTCATTCACAGAGCTTACTTCATACCACAGTAGGCCACCCACACCCCTGCTCACAGAAACCTCAGATCCTCAAGGGTGGGGTATAGCACCACTGGGTGTCAGGCATTGTTTCCTCATCTGCCCACCAACGACTGAAGCCTGGGAGGCGATGGAAAATACTGGGGTCCCAAAAAAGGTTTTATCCCCATTTTACATAGCTGCTGGTCCCCTGCTTGCAGAGAAACCAAGACTATGCTTATACTTTGTCCCAAAGACAGCCCATCTTGGGCCCAAAGTAAGATGGGGGAACCCCAGAAGACCAGACGACACTGCAGCGCGCCGGGCAACACATAGGTTTTAATGGCATTAACATCCAGGTGGTCACACGTCAGTTCTGCTTGGCAACTTCCAGGGGTGAGGAGCTGTTGCCTCACTGGGCTGGGCTGAGGCCCTCCAGTCTCCCCAGCCTCTGAGAACTCACCACCTGGTCCGGCCACTTCCCGACCCCAACCCCACTGAAAAAAGACATGACAATTGCACTGATTGACATAGATCCCTAAGCACCCTGGCCTCCCGGCACAACCCGGTCTGTCAGAGTCAACAAGGGCTTTGGCGTCGGCTCAAGGTGGTCCAGGACTGCTCCAGGGAATAGTGTTTATCAAATGTGACAAATGTTCTTGTACAGACTGGGGGTCTGGAAGATTTATTTCTGTGGTTCTAAGAGACTCTTGTCTCTAATGGCTTCTCTCGGAGCTACTGGAAGTTGGGCCTGGATAACGCTGTGTTGTTGGTTTATTTATTTATAAGGAATGTGTAAGGCATTTTGGTAAAGTTGAACAGTAACTTCTTTTTGCAGAGACTCAGACGGAGGTGCCCTCCTTTGAACTGCTGCCGTCCTCCTGCAAACAAAGGCAGCCATGAGAGAGAAAAGCTGGGCAAGCAGCCAAGGCATAACCTCTCATGCCATGCCAGGACCCGCAGTCCCCTCCCTGGGCTGACAGCCCCAAGCCACTTGTCTGGAGACCCAGAGATGACTTCCTGGGGCTGGCTGCCTAGAGTTGGTGGTAGTGAGAATGCAGGATGCAGGAGTGTGAGGGCTTTGAGTCAGGTGAAAAACCCTGCAGGTAGGGGCCAGGACAGAGGCAGGGGGACTGGGACGGGGCCCAAGCAGGCGGCAGTGAGAACCATGCTTCCTGGGCTCTGGGCCCTGTGGGCTAATGTCCGTGTTACAAGTATCTGTCCCCAACACCTAGTTCTGTTTCTCCCACTTCCTGGTTGTCCCGCTTCCCTGGGGCTCCAGCATCATACCCAACTCTTCCCAAAAGCTCACTCCCATCCACCCTCCTGGGGGTCAGGGCCCACCTCCAGAACAGGCCAAGCCACAGGGGCTGGGAGCCAGCCCTGTAGCCCCACATGGATGAAGCACTCACTGTTTTTTCCAGCCGTTCTTGCAACTTCTTCACTGTGTCCTTCTCCTTTGCCAGCTGCTCCTGGGTTGTCTTCAAAAGCTCCTGTAGTTTGGTTGCAGCACGTCCCAGATCACTTGTTAACTTCTTCTCTTTTTCTAGTCTCTCCTGTGGGTTTTAGGGTTGGAGGGGATCAGCCCTCACATGACATCAGCAGTAAGACTCTGAGCTATATACACCCACAGGGCCCAAATACCCAGGACTGGAGCTTTCCAGGAGCACAAGGAAGCCGTCTATGGGCCATTCAACAACAGACAGTGCTGGTTGGCAGGAAATGGTCTGTGTTGTTCACCAGCCCCACTTACCTCCTGGCCTAGAACAACAGGTATGGTCTACTCTGCCTTGTCTAATGTGCCAGCCACCTGATATGTATATCTATCAGTACCTAAAACATGACTTCCAAGTTTTATATAAATTACATTAAATAGCTACACTGACTAGTAGCTGCCATGTGACATGGCTCCCTCCCACCATGTGTGACGAGGGAAGCCAGTTCCTAGGCTGGGGTCTGTTCTCCCGTTCCTGGCCCCTCTCCAAGTTCAAGACTGGTCAAAGCCGAACCCTCTCCAAGGTCAAGACTGGTCAAAGCCGCAGGCCCCAGCCCCACCCTCTACCTTCAGCTGTACAGCCTCCTCAGTTCCTGAAGACTCCAGGGGACCAGCAGCACGGAGCTTCTCTAGCTCTTCTTGTAACCGACACGCTGTGGTCTGAGCCTTATCAGAGAGCAGAGTGGGCCCGAGTGAGCAGCCTTACCAACATCTCAGCAGTCAAGCATGACCAAATCTGCCTGGGGACCATGGGCATCCCAAGCCTGATGGTGCAACAGCTCAAGCCTGAAGACACAGACTAGCCATGAGGTCCCAAGAAGGCTTCAGCATCCACCTGCCAGGATCCCATTGTCCTCCCAACCCCCAGCATGCTGATGGCCCAGCCCAGACACCTGGTGGACAAAGCAGGGGCGGGCCAGCATGACCAGCTTGCTCCCCAGAGACTATAAGAGTCTGAAAGCTGATAGGGGCTGAGAGCCACCAAGCAGGCCTGACCTCCTCAAACTCAGCCGTGAGCTGCTGCCTCCTTGTCTGCTCGTCCTCCAGGGTGGCTTCTGTCCGCTCCAGCTGCATTCTCAGCTATGTGGAGATATCACAAACATAACTTGGGAACCTGGTGAAGGACCCTTTTGGGGCCCAGGGCTCTGGGGCAGACTGAGACTATAGGTTCTGCCTTTTAGTTGCTTCTAGGGTTCCCCCAGCCTTGCCCTGCCCCAATGAGCCATCCCTGATGCTCCTATGGGGAGATGGAACCTCAGTTGCAGTCCAGAAGCTGGTGGGTTAAAAGGATTCTGAGGGAACCTCTGTAATCTCAGGAGCCTTTAACAGGACCCATAGGACAAGAAAGATGCCTCAGAGCCATGAGGTAAGGCCCAAACCTACAGTGGCTACCCTAGTGACAGACCCCTGCCTCTTGGCAAGAACTCTTAAGTGGTAGCTCCTTTGGTCAAAACTCTGAAGAGGGCTGGAAGTGCAGCTCAGTGGCAGAGAGCTCACCCAGTATTTTTTAGTCCCTGGGTTCCATCCCCAGGACCACATAAATAATAACCACCCCTCTGGAGAGCAGATATTCTGCTAGTAATATCCCAGCAAGAGCCACAACAGGAGACAAGTCCCCTACAGTGGCTGCAGAACCAACCCAAGGCTGCTCTCTCAGCCTGGTAGGTGCACGGTGCACTCCCACTCTCAGACCACTCCCAACCCCGCCCGCCTCTCTGCCTGGTCACCTTCCCTCTGCTCTGCATCTTTTGGGTCCTGGGTGCACCTAATCCAGGTAGAGGGATGGGGAGGGTGCTGGTGAGGGCTGGGAGCAGCCAACACGTCAATCAACATGAAGGCTGCCCACCCTGCACTGTACTTGGGGCTGTTAGTGACACATCTGAGGACCAGCTCACCACCCTAACCTTCACAGGGTCCTGCTCAGCTGGGGAGACGCCTGTGGGGACAGCTGGGGACCCAGCTACGTCACCATCCTCTACGTGGCTCTTCATCTCACTCAACTGCTGCCTGACCTGAAACAGGGAGGGGCGGGTTTGTGCACAGCCAGTCACATACACACACACACACACACACTCTCCCCTAGAGAGGACTGCAGCTGCTCTTAATAGCCGAGGCCCCTACTGGTTTGCTATCTGTGACTGATGTTTGAGTCCCTACCGCTACGCAGATTAGCTGGGCACCCAATCTGAGCCAAACAGGCCTGGAGGCCAAGAAGCCTCTGGGCCAATGAGACCCATGTGCTGAGCTTCAAAACAAACTGGTGGGCAATCCTCCTTAAGAGTGAGATGGCCCCTAATAGACACAGACCACACAGGCAATGAGTCCAAAAGGGAGAGAGAGGCTGCCAACAATTCTGCCTATACCCTTGGTTTCTTCAAGAACCATGGCTTGGAGCCCTTTCTGGGGTCCAGGGAAGATTATAAGATGACACCTTGCCTAATAAGTTACCCCATCCTCAGCTCTATGGCTGAGGGCAAGTGGCATATCCACTGGCCCCCAAGGTTCCCAGACCATTGAGCTTCTGATTTGAAGGGTGGCAGCATCACTCAGGGAACATGGGTAAAAGTTCTAGTCAGGAGGCCTGGCTGGGGACAATGGTCATGAGCTCTCTAGGGGACATAAGTGGTCTCAGGCTCTATTCAAGAGGCCCTGCTCCAAGGAACAACCTCTGACCCAACAGCCTGCAAAGGCAAAAGCCAAACTGTAGTTGGAAAGATGATAAGAAAGCCTAGGGGTGGGATTCTGCACATAGCCCTTGTATGGGCTGTATACCCTAGGCCTATAACATTGGCTTAGCCAATGGCCAAGATGACTGGCCTTAAACTCAGGAGGAGACTTGAGCTGGGTGATAGCCCCCCCTCTGGTGTAGTAATCCTGGGTGAGCTCAAGATGGGGACCCAGGGAGCTGGGAGCACCTGCTGGGCTTGGTGAGGGCTGTGGGGGGTGCTAGCATGGCACACCAGAACTTCTTTCTTCTCAGACGTCAGTGCTGCACATTTTAGCCCCAAATATCTCAATCTCTAAATGCTGATGACTACTTTAAGACGTTTAAGAAAGCCTGTACAGATCTGACAGATGGACTGTGGTATAAAGGCTGCCTCAAGCAGGTACCAGATAGGGTGTGACCTCTTTATGGAGGCAAGAGCTGAACCAGTCAAGCAGCTGGGACATGGGATTACACACCGTAGCTGAAAACTGGGCAAGCCAAGCAGGACTCAGGTCACCTGCACAGCGCAGCTCCTCACATCTGAATGGGGCTTGAGCTCTGCACCCAGAACCTGGCACTAGACCAGGTAGGGACTAGACCATCCCCACACACCTGTGGATTTGACTGAATGGGTCTGAGCCATTGCTGAGGTGAGGAAACCCCAAGAGGGCAAGGCCTTGCTAAGAGCCACAGTACGGTGGGTAACCAGGCCAGGAGGGATCTGCAAGGGGTCACTACATCCTCGATGCTCGTAAGTGCTGAAATGGGCTTACAAGATGAACACACCCCCAGAACCCCCACTTCCTTGAGCAAGAGACCAGGCTACCAGTGGGAGGGAAATGGGGTGTGCACCCTGGGCCCAGCAGTCACAGGCCCAGCTCAGAATTTTAGACAAATGTTCCAAGAGGGCTTCAAAGAGCCTTCCTGCCCCATGTGGCTAATGGATGAACACTGTCCCCGTCTGCTAAGCTGCAGAAATCTTTGAGTGAACAACAAAACGTGACTGGCAGATTCATCTCACACACACGAGACCCCCAAGTCACAGTCCCCATGCTGGACTCCATGTTCACCTACCAGGGCAAGCTCGTCACTCTGTTTCTGGGCTTCACTCTTGGCTGTATCCAGCTGAGACTGAGACTCTAATAAAAGTTGCCTCAACTTGAGGAAGAAACAGCCAGGTGATAGGGAAAAGGAGAGAAGAGAAAACCAATTCCAGTGAATTAGGGGCAAAACAAAAACCTAACATCTATTTACCCAAAACACTAGTGATCATCACAGAGCAGGGCCAGGCTTCCCATAGCTACAATTTCCTTTTTGAAGACTTAAGAAGGATGGTGTTCACTGCACACCTATCTCAGGCCTTCTCAGACATCTGCCCTAATCTCTTGTTCAAAAAAAAAACCAAGGCCCCAAGGGTGAGATTAAACCAGGACTCAGGTTGCCGATTTTTTGCTTTCCTCTTCTGAACAGTCAGAAAACAGTTTCCAGAATTAAATCCACTCCCTACTGGAAATGACATCAATCAGTAAGCCAGGCAGAGAATTCTCATGCTCAGGGGATGATCTGGAATGTCAAATGCGCCCCCTGCTGCAGTGCCCAGTCAGATCTGTCCCTGTTCTGCCCCTGCTCCCCAGAGTGGGGCTGCCTTTTCACAACCTACCCCCAGACACCTCAGATCTGACCCTTTGATGAGGCATAAGCAGGATTTAAGACAAAACCAAATGACACAGACTTCAAGGCTCATGATGACAAGAACAGCTCCCTAAGGGCTGAGGAAGAGCCACTAGGGAGGACCCAGACTTGGCTAGGCAGGGCATACAAGTCCGTGGAGTGTGCACTCACCCCTGCCACCTCCTTGGCGTAGTTCTGGCACTCAGCGCTGGCAGCTGCCATGTGCTTCTCTAGCTCTGCTTCCAGATGTGAGGTGTGCTCCCTCACCTGGATGGACATGCACACACATCAGAGCCTCTAGTTGGCCAGCAGGGGGCACTAGCCACAGAGAGTGGGGTGATGGATGTATAGTCTGGCTGGCTCTGATAAGCCCCTGAGGCCCATCAGTTTACCAAATAAATCGAGGCTAATAAGAAACCAAGCCCTAGCAAGAGAACTCCTTGCTGAAAAGAGTACCCCAACTCCAGTACTCCTGGGTCCTGACATGTTTTTGACCTAAGGAGCAGGGGAGAGGGCAATTCTTAGATACACTTGCAAAAGTAGGTACCAGGGGCACTTTCTCCAAGGCCAGGGCTTGCTTAGGTGCTTAAAGGAACACCAGGGCTCCCTTGAGCACACCCTTGATTGTGAAGGCCAAGACCAAAGCCACCATTGGTCAGGGCTGGACAACTATGCACAGATCTGTAGCTGTCTTAGGCCTCTGAGGTTATTATGAAGGTCTCTCATTAAAGCAAAACAGGATAGGATCACTTGGCTTAGGTGAGAAGCCAGTGATCCTTGAGAGAAGAATAACTCAAATGGCCTCTGCAATGTCACTTTCAAAGAGACTCATAGGACAAGAGAAACCAACTCTCAGAACAGAAGCACCACATACCTGATCTGAGCTTTCAAGTTCTCCTTTTAGCTTCTCTATGGTATCTTCGAGATGTTTCACTGTGACCCGTGACTACAAAGCAAAAGAAATGCCCTGTGAAACATAGGTGTCTGGGGATGTTTCCCAGGACGAGTAGTGCCACCATCTCCAAGCCAAGTTGAAGCTCTGGTGGCCTGTAGCAGTCTCTCCTGGGAGTGGGGATAGAGTCCAGCATGAGAACAGGAGCACAATCTCCTAGAGACTGAGGAGCTCCACTGTCATTCTACAGTTCCGCTTCGCAGGGTGTCCCCCAGAAATGCCAACAGCGATATGCATCTCCTAAGTGACAGATCCTGTTAACTTCTCTTGTGGGCTCTGGAATTTCAACCCAGCCATGTGTCTTCAGTAGAGTACACCTGGCTTCCCTGAGCCCAGCAGCAATGTCCATGCCATCAGGCCCTGGGGAGATGTACATGCCAAGATACCTTCTGGAGCTCCTCCTCCGCAACTCCCACTTTGGCCTTCCACACCTGCTCCTCCTCCTCGACACTCTTCTGCAGGTCTCTGAGCATGCCCTCCTGCGGCAGGAAGGAGTAGAGCGGTAAGACAGGGCTGTCTCCCTCCTCAGCCCTGCCCTACACTCAAACGCACTCCTGTCCCCAGGTCCTCTGCAATGATGGCCAGTACTTCCTCTGCTTAAGACTCAGTGTTGTGTGGGGAGGGAAGGTGGCCACTGTCCCAGAAGTGAGGTTTCTATCCAGTGTGCTGGCTTGTAGGACCATGCCAGGAAATGAGGTCTGTGATCCAAAAGAGGCTCTTAGAACTGTTGTTGCTCTTGGGCTCTGCCACAGGTGCTGATCCCATTGGTGGCCCAGAACAAGGAACACAAGACAGAGCTGCTCAGAACTGGAAAGGGCTGGACCCAGCATTGCTCCTGGAGTCAGGGAGGAGTTCAACCCAGTCAGGCCAAAGCTTACCTTGCCTTTTCCCACAACTGCCTGCCCAATCATTCCTTGTTGTTATAACCAAGTCCCTTCTCCCGCTGGAGACCAGCCTCAAACCCTCAACTCAGCCCTCTCCTCAGCTTAGAAATAATGAAGACCTAAGAGACTTATTCATCCCATTACCATCCAGTCTAAGAAATGAGGTCTGGAGGGCAGAGGTCTGCCCAGGTCACACAGAGCCAGAGGGTTTCTGGAGATACTATGCCAACTCCTGCACTCTAGGCCCCAAAGCTCTCCTCCTAGCAGCACCCTCTTATCACCCAGCACAGAGTTCCCAGAGACCCTGCCCTGGCTGCTCACCGTTTCTGCCAGGATGGTGCGGTACTGGTCGCACTCAGCCTGCAGGGTGTTCTGAGTCTCCTCAGCCTCCTTCAGCTTGGAGGCCAGGTCCTGAGGGCAGAGGGAGAACAAGTGTCTAGTGAATCCAACACAGCTACCCGCTGAAATGACTCTGGGCACTTTCTTCCTAGGGATAGGAGAGCTTGGGTGACAGTGGCAGCCCCTGCCAAGGGCACCTGCTTGGCAGCCTTGCTTACCGAGGAGGGCTCTGTGGTAGCTGATGGCTTCTTCAGTAGCTGGGAACCCTTTTCTTTGACTTCCTGCAGCCACTCAGCATAATTCTGCGAGGAACCGTGGAAGGTGAGGGTGGGGAATGCTCCTGGGGGAGTACAATCCCTGGGAGCCACCCCCCCACTACCTGGTGTTCTGAGACAGAGAGCTCCGGGAGCAGCGCCAGGAGGGCCTCCTTGGTCTGGGCCTCGGCCAGGCGGAGTTGCTTCTCTGATTCCTCCTGGAAGGGGAGAGGGGAAGGGGAGAGGACAGGGTTCAGCCTCCTACCAGGAAGGGCCTCAGCTCCTCATCAAGGATGAGACAAAAATCAAAGGAAGAGATGGGCTTCCCCAGTCTGTGCTCCCAGACAATGGGAAGCCCCAGGTGGCAGGTGCCAGTTACCCCACACCTCCCAGCAGTCACTCAGACTCTGCCAGCTCTTACTTTCCCAGCCCTCCCAGCATGCCCCAGTTAGGGCCAGTGCCAGCCATGAACAGGTATCCCCAGGGAGCTCATCTCTAGGCACCCACTGGAGGGAGAAAGAATCAACATTCCCAATCTCCAGAGGAAAAAACCAACTCAGAGAAGACAGGGCATCGCTTGGGGTCTCTCCTGAAGCTTGACTTCACACCCTGTATGGGGCTGGACCTGATTTTCCTCAGGTGACAACAGACACCCAGTCTGACCACAAAACCCCTGGTCTGAACTAAGCCTGAGAAGCAGACCCTTTTTGGCTTGCCCAATTATCTAGAGATGATGCTGTGGCCTGCCCTGGACCCCTGGCCACATGACCACCATGCCCACTCAGGTTCACCAGTCATGAGTCATAAGGCAAAGCACAGGAGCCTTGGAGGCCACCTTCTGTCTTTCTCTGCTTGTGTGGCCACAAGCTGTCAGCCTGGCAACAGCTTCTGCACTTGCCACACAGTGGCCGGACCATCTCTACACTCACTTCTGGGGCCAAAAATCTAAGATTCTAATAATCTATTTACAACTTCTGCCCTATTGCCTGCTCTCTGGGTCTCATCTTTATACCCTCAGGCTTCCTGGGAGGATCATGGGAGTCACTGCAAAGTTCAGGTACTGGGACAGGCTCTCCCTCTGTTGGAGCAAGGCTGGAAGGGGCTGGCCTTTCACAAGGGATGGAAATGTGTGACAAAAAAGGGTGGGCTAGAGCGTCAGTGCTGCTGCCCTAGTCAGGGCCTCCACACTGACTCCAGCCAGCCCAGGGCAAATGGGGGCCCCAGTCACAGAGAGTTGGATACCACACCCTGAAAGCTCACTGCTAAAGATGTCCTCCCCTAAGAACACACATGGAACCAACTGGACGGTGACTTCAGAGGGCCTGAGAAAGAAGCAGGATTATTCCAAGTACCTCTGGATAAAAATAATATGATTGAAGGCCATGAAGCCAGTGTAACCCTGGGTGCACTCGCAGAGGGTGCAGCCCACAGCGCTCCCCAAACCCGCTCAGTCTTTGCTGTGGCCATGCTCAGCTCTGTACCCTCATAACAGAGTGCCCAGTTGAGGAAAAACAATTGAGGGTGCACATTTCCCTCCTTTCTCTTAAAGAAAAATGAAAGGGGGGCAGGAAGGAATAAGGGAGAGGAAGGAAAGAATGAAAAGAGACTAGAGGACACTGCATGCTGAGCCTGGGGGCCTTGGTACAGATTTATGAGACACTGAGGCCAAGACTGTTCCCTACACAGTTTCCATATCTTATGGACTCAGTTAAACCAGGCAGGTGCTGCTATCCCAGCTGGCCAACCTAAGGATGGCCAGGGCTCTGACCTTGGCCTGGGTCAGGGAACGCAGTTTCTCCTCACAGGCCCGCTCAGCCGAGGCCAGTGCCTCCATCGCCTTCCAGTTCTTCTCTCGGAGGTCCTGGGAGGGGAGATGAGGGGAAGTCAGTAGCCCACACCCGTCAATCAATGACCAGCTCCTGTGGACTGGTCTCAGCAAGGGCTGGGTTCAGAGAACCCCATGGCCCCACTTCAGACCCTGTATAGGATCCACTCTTTTCTTGGCCCACATTCATGTGGCCTCTCCTGGTGGCACTCAGCACAAGGTGCTGCCACCTGATGCCGGAATAGTCGAACACAGAGGATGAAGAGGCAGGCGCCCTTTCAGTGGAGACTAGACTGCAGGAGGAGGAAGGACCGATCTATTTCTTCAGAGAGGAGGTTCCTGCCACCAAATAGCAAGTGACTCCCTCGGCTGGCTCTAGGAGTGAGACCTCCTTTGGGAGCAGCAGGGCAACCAGCAAGCCCTGCTCCGTGACAAGGGCAGGTGGAAAGGATGTGGGTGAAGGCCCTTGCCCTCTGGAGAGGGCAGGCATGTCTCTCTCCCCTTCTTCTAGCACCAGCCTCCCTCACCCACATCTGCTCGGGGTGGCTACGTGACCCAGACCAGGTCAACCAGTACATGGGTCACACCACTGTCCATGTTTGGGTAATGATGTTACCTGCCCCAAGGGCAGTCAACCCTGAACATATGGAGAAGCTGGGGATGAGGAGGCAGGAAGAGGAAACTCCCAGAGTAAACAACAGTGAGAACAGAGGGAGAAGCAAAGCTGGGCTCCCTGATTGTCTAGGGCAGGTTCTACAGCAGACGCCTTAAGGAGACTCTGTGAAAACCTTTCCGGGGCCCACACGGCTCTGCCTTGGTCCTCCCACCCCAGCCCTGAGGCCCTCCACACTCACATTGTTCTTCCCTTTCTGCTGCTCCACAGCCTCCTTGAGCTCAGTGGCCTCCTTCTCCAGACATGATACTTGTGATTCTAGCTCCTTAAGACTGGCGGGGAGAGGGGAGAGAAAATGGTTACCACAGCAGGTCACCACCTCAGCTCCAAGGGACCATGCCTACCCTCCAGTTCCATCTCGGGAGGACCCCTTTCTTCTACCCAGGGCACCCAGTCAGCCTAACACCCCCCTCTACCCAAGGAACACCTGCGAGGCACACACCCTTCTACCTTGCCTCATGCCGACCACTCAGAGGCCAGGGCACTGGCTCCAGAGCAGCCAATGGCCAGCAGAGGATGTGCCCCAGCAGTTAGGTTTCCAGGACATCTACTCTCTTGAACTGAGTTTGGCATGACCCATCTTGTCACCACAGAACATGCCAGCTGGCCCTTCCACATGGCTGCACCTGACTCTCAGAACTAGGCTGGCCTTCTAAGGTGTGAACTAGAAGCTCACAGTAGTGCTGTCACCTCACACCTGGGCACCACTGCTCTTGACAGCTCCCCAAAGCCTGACTTCTAACTTTTCTGAGAACCAAGGACCAATGGAGGACCACTCATTTCTATATCCTGGGATTTGAGGAAGGAATGAGCCTTGAGATGACTCCCCAGCACTGTAGAATCCCTGAGTGTCAGTGCCTCATATCCTTGTGCCCTTCAACCAGAAATGAGAGGTCACCATCACTACAGCACTGAACTCAAGGCTCTCGGGACCAGTTCTGAATGGACACTTTTAACAAGCCCCTTTCCACATTATGATATGCAACAGATGGAGACCCAGGGACATGAGAAATCTAAAGTCTAGAAGTGGTCAACAGTGGTCTGAATCAGCAATTCAAGCCACTTCCTGAGATGCAGGAGGAAGTCCCCCAAAGGAGCTACCACCCCAGCAGCCTGAGGAAGGAGGGCTGTGGTGGACACTGCAGGTCACATGGGGACAGACGTATTTGTGTTTCTTCTTGAAGGTCATGGTCAAAGACCTTTGAAAACAACCATTCTAACACACACTAATGCTGACCATAATGCGAGTGTGGGCTGAGCATGCTGGCTGTCCTGACCACCTATCTGATAATGAAGTCTGGCTTATCACAGCCTTATATTTTTAACCTGCATACAATTTGCATATGGCCTTGAGAGCTTTGTTGACTTTTGGGCATTGAGTTTAGGCCCACAGAACTGTGACCCCCACCCTCCAAGTTCTACTGAAAGGCTGGGCGTGGCAGTGCGTGCCTGTAATCCCAACAGCTCGAAAGGTTGAGGCAGGAGGATTGCAAGTTCACAGGCAGCCTCAGCAAAATGAAGTGCTAAGCAACTCAGTGGCACCTGTCTCTAAACAAAATACAAAATAGGGCTGAGGATGTGGCTCAGTGGCCAAGTCCCCCTGAGTTCAATCCCTGGTACCTGCCCCCCTCCAGCCAAAATTCTACAGAAACCCCTCAGACTATCCCTCCAATCCCTGTATTACACTACAGCATCCTCCAGCAGACCACCTCTGGAAAGACCCCAGAAGAACGAGATCCTGAAGAAGAGTCTGCAGGTCAGTGGTAAGGACACACTGACCCTCATCCCCTTAGCAGCTTCTGTCAAGTTATAGAAACAAAGTTTGGGACTGAATCACTTCTCTCTATCCCAGAACAGGATGGCCCAACATAAACAACTTGCAGGTAAACTATTTGAGAAGAAAAGGAATCAGCTTCTACCAGATCATTTCTGCACTTTGCAAAAATTTGAAATTAAAAAATAACTGCAATGTGACTTAATTATCCTAGTAGTTCATTGAGTGGTTCAAGAATCTGAGCTTAAAGAAAAAAAAAAAATAGAGCTTCTCTGCCCCTAAAAAAATAACCACTGTGAGAAATAAAGTTTACCCATGCTTCCTAGGAAAGGAAGAAGAGAAGGGTTGGGTTCTGGGTCTTCCACAAGAAGGCGGCTGGGTTCTTTCTCCAGTCCCCAAACCACAGAGCCCTAGGGATGCTGAGGAACACAGGCTATATGCCTAGGAAGCTGTACCTGCTGAGAAGCATAGTAGTAAGCGACTCTTTGGCAACAATGGCCAGAATAAAGGGATCTTATTGGCTGATATCCCAGAATGCGTCCAGAAGTGTTTGAGCAAAGAGAAAACACATACTCCATGGCTCGTCCCACCCAGTGCTCAAGGGAACCCTGGCCATGGCAGCCAGGACCCACCTCTCAAGACTGAACCCCTGTCCCAGAGTTGATGGTCACAAGGACCCTGTTCCCTGATTTCAGCCACTCCACCCAGGTGTCAGCTCTGGCCTTAGCAACAGCAAGCAGCCCCTGAACAAAAAAGTCCAAGACTGGGGCTGCTGACTGAGGGAAAATGAGATCTGGCCAGCAACGAAGTCATCACAAACAAAGGAAAACAGCCCTGTGGCAAGGTCAGCTCTACATTCTTCCAACATCCCAAACCTCTGGTCCAGCAGACAGCCTGGGCCACAGCCATTTCCCCATTTGATTTATAAACCTCAGTCCCTAAAATCTCTTGCCTTTTAATCAGCCAGTCTTCCCCCACAGGAAATGATGACTGGATGGATGCAGCTGGCAAGAAGTCTGCCCCCAACCCACTGAAGCACTTGCCACTCTTCACACAGATAGGTGTTGCTTCTTGAGAGTGGGCACAGAGCTTGCTATGGTTTGGATGTGGTTTGTCCCATTCCCCCGCCACACACACACCCCGGGTTCATGTCTTGGAAGCTTATTCCCTGATGGGAGTAATTAAGAGGTGCTGGGACCTTTAAGAGGCAGACCCTAGTGGGGGACAGCTAGGTCACTGGGAGTGCTGCCTTATGAAGGGGCTGATGCTGGTTTCACTGAGTGAGTTGGTTCCTGAGAGTGAGTTGCTATTAAAAAAATAAGACTGGCCCTGCCCCGATTTCTGGCTTCCTGGCTCACCATGTGCATGCTTCCTCTTTCATGCTCTCCTATCAGCCCTCACCAGAGGTCAAACACAAGGAGCTGCCCAATCTTGGATTTTCTCCCTGCAAAACCATGAGCTAATAAATCTATTCTTTATAAAGTACCCAGCCTAAGGTATTTTGTTATAGCAACAGAGAATACATACATAGCTCTTTGCAAAGGTGACCGTTTGCCTGCCCAGGCCTGTCTCCTGTTCTCTAAACCACTAGTATGACAAGAGTAGAAGGGGGCCTCTGAAGAGGTTCTTCCTCGGGAAACTCAAGTGCCATAACGAAAGCCTGCGCTTCCAGGAGCCTTCAGTCACCTCAGCTAAGGCTGAAGTGAGTGGACAAGAGCCCTGTGGCCCCCTGCAGCCGCCCCGCCAGCTTACCGCATCTGCTGCTGGTCGGCTTCAGCTTGGCTGGCCTGGAACGAGACACAGAAAATTCCTTGATCTCCACTAGGCTCACTTGTACAGCAACTAGTCAGGAGGGGAGCCCCTTTCCTCAGCAGTATCCTCCCAGGAGTGGGCTGACCTGGTTATCCCGGGCTTGGCCTGCCTCCAGCAGGGCCTCAATGGACCGAATCCTTTCTGTGAGCTGTGAATTCTCTGCCCTGGCCTCCTTGAGCTGCCCATGAAGACCACTCAGCTCCTCACACTTGCTCTTCACCTCCATCTCAGAGGACTGTAATTTGCTGTGCATCTCTATTGCAGGAAAAGGAAAAGGAAAGAGAAGTCAGGGGCTGGAAATGCCTGAGATGAATACCAGGACTGCTGTCCTCTGGGACACGCACAGGGCACACAGCCTCCTTTATGCCTGGGGATCTGAAGACACACTTTCTAACCACTGGGGCTTCTTAAATCACCGCTGAACAAAATCACAGCCTGGTGATAGCATTCTTGAGGACTATTAGGGCAAGATGAAATGCCCAAAGGCCACTAATAAGAAAATGATAGAGATTTAAAATGGATTTTGGTTGAAGTTTCTGAAGATTCATTCTCTAGAACACTCTGGCTCATATTAGCTGAGACCAAGGATAGGGGTGACATGGCCAGAAACTATTTTGAAAGTGACTATATGGATCTTGGGCTATACCCTCCCCAAAGCCTATCCTGGGGCCCTACTCGGGAGCTGTACTCTCCTTCAGGTGATCTTAAAGTCCCATGGCTGAGTATAGTCCACCTGCCTGTGACACTGCTGTCTCCACCAGGACTGACCTCATCCCCAACCCCAGGGTCTGCCACCTGCCACTTCCAAACAAAATCTAATTTAGCAACTCAAACCCCGCCTCCTGCCTCCCAGGTCTCATCCGGGTTGCTCTGTTTACCCTTTTCTACCTCTCTCCCACTATTAAAGCATGGGGACTCCACAGTCACCACATGCCAAATCTGTCCCCATCAGTAGCAGCACCTCTGAGATCACCTAGGTCAAGCCCCGTGACCCTTCTGGACAACTACAGAAGTCTGCCCATTCTCCCTTGGCCTCTCCTGCCCCCATGGTCCATTCTCCACCCCAGAAGTGCAAATGAAATTGTACCATCCCCCTGCCCCGACCTTCCTGTTAACACTTTTCACAGGACCCAAAATCCTCACAGGGAGGTGACCAAGGCCCTGCCCATCTGGCCCCACATTAATCAGTAGCCTTCTCATTCATTTGTTCACCTTGTTTCCAGAGAATGAATCTTTAGAAACTTCCAACTAAAATCCATTTTAGAGTTCCATCATCTTCTCCTTAGTGGTCTGCAGGCATTTCATTTTACCCTAGTAGTGCTCATGAACACTGCTTTGTGGCTTTGTAGCTAATAAGAAGCCCCAAGGCCAAGTTCAAGTTCATTCCCCTCTCAGGTGTGTATGCTAGCTAAATTACTCTTCATGGGACTGACCCCTTCCATCATTTTGATCTAGGTTTAAACACCCCTCCTGCCTCAGAAAGGCCTCCTGTGTTTAAAGCCACACCAGGCCTTCTAGACCAGTGACCAGTGAGCTGGCTTATAGGCTCCTCTCCCCGTGTCTATTTTATAAACAAAGTTTTATTCAAAAAGATAAGCCTTCCAGGTGTAGTGTTGCTTACATCTGTAATCTGAGTTACTCAGGAAGTGAAACAGGAAGATCTTAAGTTTGAAGCTAGCCTAAACACCTTAGTGAGACCCTGTCTCAAAATAAATAAATAAATGAAAGAAGGGAGAAAGGGAGGGAGGGGGGGAAGGATAGGAGGGCTGGGTAGCTCAGTGGTAAATGCCATAGTTTTCATCTCTAGTGGGTGTGAGGGAATAGCCAAGGCTGCTTGTTTGCACGTTGTTTATGGACACTTTTGTCCACAGCTGCAGAGTGAGTAGTTGTAATGCAGACTGTTTGACTCAGGAAGCCAAATGTATTTACCATCTGTCCCTTCACAGATTAAGTGCTTGTGTAAAGGGCACTGCTGCATAACCCTGTCCTTGCAGGTGGCACTATTCCTGCCAGCCCAGTGCCCATGGCAGTGGCTCAGGAAATACAGTGAATGAGGGTCAACTTCTCACCAGCCTCACCTGCTAGGTAACCAACCGTTGCAGGCCCTGCCTCTGTCCCCAGACCCCAACCCCACTAGTAGCCCACATAGGCACCATCCTCTATATCCAGCCCTTGCAGGCCCTACTCCCCAAACCCAGTGGACAGTCAGCTCTTAATCTGACTCTGTGACTCCAGCCAGTCCTGACATCCCTGCCTCTTCAACTTTTGGGGTGTGGGGGTAGGTACAGGCCTGGCCTTGACAATAGGACAATCGGCAGACTCCTTTGGGACCCACCAGGAGCAGGGGCCATCAGAACACTGCCCTTACCTGCCAACCGCTGCTGCTGCTCCTGTGCCTTTTCAGCATCTGCCCGGAGGCTGGCATGGCTGGTCTGTGTGCGGCACAGCTCCCGGCTGACCTCATCTAGGCGCTTCTGCAGAGCTTCCTCACTCTCCTTGTGAGACACCTGGAGAGGACAGAGAAAAGATGGCTGTGAGGAGGGGAGGAGGCTGGGCCCTCATCAGTTCCCAGGTTGAAGAAAACAAAACTCTTGACCTCCTGCCCTTACCAAAGCCCCATATGGTCTCTGATTTGTGTATAACGTAAAAACTTACTAGAATTTGTCCAAATTTCACCCAGCATCCTTTCAGTGAGAAAAGTAGCTGCCAGGGACCTACATGCATTTCCCACTTGTGGAGGTTGTGAGGTGGGTTTCAATATTTTTTATCTTCTCAAGTGATTTGTAAATACTTGCTTGTAACAAAAGTCCAAAGATACTGATTCAAACAAAATATATAAAGAGTTTCCCAGTGGAATCTTTGATGCCTTCTCCAGAAGCAGACAGTTGGCTGGGTCTCCTCAATAGCAATATGCATTTATACTAACATGGATGTGACACATGCTTAGGATCATTAATATGGCAGTTCTCTTAGTTCTTTCTTTTAATATTAGAATGAACCACATAAAATTGCCAGTATTCAATCTTTCCTCCACAAAAATGACAATTTCATATTTTTCAATCTGGTATCTCACAGACTTCCACATCATTGGGTCCTTGTTTAAGAACCACACACAGCTTTGAGGTGCCGAATGTGTCCCAATTTCCCCATTCAGTGGCAGGCAGGCTGCTCTCAACCTCTGGTGGTCCCAATCAATACTCCAATGGACACTCTAGTCAATGATTCCCAAAACTGAGCTTCTGGGATAAGAATGTCGGTCAAAGCCTCTCACATCACCAGATCTTCAAAGAAACTAATTCTCCAAAGGACCAGATCCCTGGCTACAGAATTAACAAGCTCATTTTGGACAGGGCCAGGAAGGATCTGACAATAAATGCCTCTCATTGACCCAAGTGAGGCTCCAAGTCATGCTTCTGTCACCACACCCCAATTTCTTTCTCTTTAGCCCAATGGCTACACAACATGGTGCTAGGCTAACTGCTCTAAAGAGAACCATGAAGGCAGAGGTAGATCTGGAGCCAGAAAAGTCGCTGTCAAGTCATTGCATTAGACTGTAGACAAACATGTACTGTACAAGACAAAATCAGGACAGCTTTAGGGTCCACAATGTTTTCTGCATTGGCATATAGCAAGGGGTCAGTTTCATTCTAACTCCAAGGGATGAAAGAGGAGGAAGAATGACTGCCATAGGCTCCCCAGGAAGCAGACCAGCTTTTTCTCCAGGGCCCAGCCTCCCCCTCAGGGCTGCAACATCCTTAGCTCTGCTCCTGTCACTGAGATTGGTTTTTCCAGATTGTCACTGGAGAAAACCACTAGCAATTTCTTCCTTTCTTTTTCTTCTTTAAGAAAGGGCTCTGTAGGGAGACTGAATGTTTTTCCATTCATTAGAATAATGATTCCAGGGCTAGGATTGTGGCTCAGTGGTGGAGTGCTCGCCTAGCACGGGCGGGACCGGGGTTCGATCCTCGGTACCACATAAAAATAAAGGCATTGTGTTGTGTCCATCTACACCTAAAAAATAAATATTAAAATACAAAAAAAAAGAATAATGGTTCCAGCAACAAGCAAACAATCCACCCGCCTTTGGAACCAAAAACTTAGAATCTTCAATGAAACCCATGAGCATACATCTTAGGATCACAGTTGCCTGGAAGGAGAAGGTAGTCAACACAGCCAATCACACTGAGCAATTTCAAAAGCTGGTCCCATGGCCGTTTGGGGATTGGTATAAAATGCTCGTGAGTTTCTAAAATTCAGTTCACTCACTGGAACAAGAAGCCAAGACAAGTGCCACCAGCACTTTCAAAGGACTCTTTGCACTCTTGGTCACATAGGCCTCGTCAAATCACTAAAGGGGAGGGAAAGAGATGGGGGTCTGCTTCCTGATGCTAAAGCTCTGTTCCCAAGGTAAGCACAGGAGGCCACACCCATCCTGGTCCTTGAAGAGCTGGCTCACAGTGAAGACGCCTCAGGTGAGAGAAGGATAAAATGGAAAGAGCCCCACTTCCACTTCAGCACAACAGGGAAAAGCCCTTTCTACAACCTACACTTCTAGTCAGAGAAATTCCCTGAATGGGACCCTGACATTTATTGAACTTGTTTTCTGCTCAAGGCTGAGTTCTAGGTCTAGGCTCTGAGTATGTCAGCAAAACTACCAGGACATCCCCACAACTACCCCACAGGACAGACACTGAAGCTCTAAAATAACTTGCTGAAATCTGAATCCAGTAGCTGCGGCCAGGGGCCTTCATTATCAATATCATGAGGGACAATGCCACATCCCCCAACCTCCCTGACCACATGCCACACAATTTGGGGTGTTAAACTAGAAAGAATGGACTCCTCTGTCTAGGCCCAGGCTATGGATGAGAGTCCAGAGACCTACAGGGGCAGCAGACATCTGCAGGTGGTAATGTGCTGGTAAGAGCCAGGGCCAGGCCTCCACCCTTAGGAATGACACATGACAGAAAACCAGGCTGCAATAGTGAAAAGTCCTTCCTCAGATGCATCAGAACCACCTGGGAGCCTTTAAAATATAACCACAGCCAGGCCCACTTCCAAGAATCTGATCTTAGTGGTCTGCTTTACACAAAAATCAGAAAATACCAAGTTATCCATCTTGATTCCACCCAAATTCTAACTGTGTTTGTTATGTTCTCTTTTAGTATCTTGTATCCATTCAAACATCAGTCTTAGAATTTCATGTCTGGCTACTCTAGTCCCATAGCTTGGTTTCAATGATACAGCAGAAAAAACAACCCAAAGCCCCTTGAGTCACCAGGATTTCCTTGTTTTCCAGTGATTTAACCTCCACATGAGTATGGCATCAAAGCTCCTCATGCCTAAGGTAACTGCCCCAAGCCTGGTCAACCTTCCCTGACATAAGCCAGTGGAAACACTGGAAATCATCAGACCTGTGGGCAGCAAAGCCCCCGGGCTGAGGAAAACATGCTAGATGATGCCCAGTGCACTAAGGGAAAAACCTTCCTCTCTTTGAAGGAGAAAGGGCACACTCCTGGGGAAAACAGATTTTAGCTATATCCAAAGGCTAAGAAAGAAGAAAATCCCACCTGTCCTTGAAGCAGTTAGCTCACTGGCTTCTCCACAGCTGCAGGATCACAATGGTGGCAAATATGGGAGGATAAATACAGATCTAGAGCTAGACTCAGGGGGTTCAAATCCTGCCTCTACAGTGTCCTAAATATGATTGCTAACTTCTTTGTGCCTCAAATGTGCTTATGGGTAAAATGCAAACACTAAGAGTAAGTACCTCATAGAGTTACAATGTTTATAAAATGTTCTAAACAAAGCTTAGCACATAGAAAGCATCCATTTAATGCTATCACTTTTATTAATGAGGCTAGCTAGGGTTGAGGGTTCAAGAACTGCCTACATCTCCATCTGTTACTCATGGCTAGAAAGGGATGACTTAGTGTGGCTACAAGCCCTACCCATCCCCATAATGTAGACAGGCTCAATGGGCAGTGAACGGGGGCACTGAGGCACCCCTACTCACCTGCAGCTGCAGGACCTGCTTCTCAAAGGCAGCTGCCTTCGCTTCCAGAGCCTTCCGCTGCTGTTCCTCCTGCCTCGAGGCTTCTGACTTCTCCAGCAGTTCCTTGCTGACCTTGCTGAGCTCCTGCCGGAGCTTTGCCAACTCTGCATTCTGTCTGCAAGACAGTCACAGGTCCCTGAGAAACGGATGATAGGTGGCCTATGCCTCTCTGGTATATCTGCTCTTTTTTGAAGTAGGTGCTCACATCTTGGAGCCATCACCAAGGCCTCTTTTGCATTACCATCCATGTAAAGTTTGGTGTGTGTTTTGTCAAAGATGTTGTTTTACCAAATAGCATATGGACCAGAGAGAGCAAAGGGCAAATTATGTGCCAAAGCCTCCCTCAGGAGCTCAGAAACTACTGGAAATTCACATAGAAAAAGGGTCAGATACTCTTCTCATTGCTGACCTGGGTACAAAAGAGCTGCAGATGAGGTAAACATGCCTTGCTCCCTGCAGGGCACGGCAGCAGCTTGCAGAAGCCATGTGTCCCACTCCACTGGCCTACACAACCATGGCCAGGCCAGGGAAACCATCCTCAGCCATAGCCCAAGGCACTTATGAAGCAGACCCTTCAACACTGCATGCACTTCAAAGTGGTTCTCAGGACCTGAGAGCAATATTTGGAGTTACAGAAGGAAACTTGATTAAGATGAAAGGAGGGCAGCTGTAGGCCTGCTCCTTTGCAAGCATGAATTGACAATAAGACACTACCAGACAGGTAGCAAAACCTGGTCAAGGCCAGTCCTGCTCTGCTGACAGGTGGGGTCCCACCTTTCTGACTTGGGTTTCCTCATTTACACCAGCTCCTGTGCTTTATAATGCCAAGACTCAAGCAACCTGGGGTGGAAATGGGAGGCTGGGTAGCAGCCCCTTGGGACTGCTTTGGAGCTGAAAAAACCCAACACCAGGCGGGGCTTCCAGACTGATAAGAGGCAGAGTCACCACATCCAGATTGACAAGTTCCCATGCTTTAGAGCTTTTCCCAGTAAGGAGGCCACAAACAGATTCTGTGTCAGGGAAGCCAGCGTGTTCTTCAGCCCCATGCTCCTCTTGTGCTGTGGCTTTTGAGGAAATGGCAGTCATAAACCTCTAGACACTGATGTGTCAGGGAGGAAATGAAGATGTGCACACACACCTGGAGGTGACCTTGATAGAAGGACAGCATGGGAAAATAGCTGTTAGGCCTCCCTTCACTCTAGGGGAGCCACCAAAAAGACATGGCTAGACTTCTCTCTCTGCCCAGCTCCTGTACTAAGACTCTCCCCATCTGACTCCTGGTTATATGATGAGTGCCAGTGCTTTCTGCCTTAGCCAATCCTCTCTTGGAAGGAGGACATGTTCTGGGAATAACAGAACCCCATAAAGTCCAAAGTCCCTACAGGGCACTTCAAGCCAAAAGAAGGCAGACAAGCACATGGATAGACAGCACACTGGGTTTTTTAAGGGATGGCCCAAGTCAGGGAAGCAGAAGAAAGTATGGCTGTACTCAACAGCAGAAGTGAAGAGCTGCCCTCCAGAGCTGACCAACTCACTGTGGGCTCTGTGACATTTTAGCAGAGGCAAGAGAATAGGAATTTTACTCAGCAGGCCTGTGTACTATACAACAGTATTCATTACCGGGGTGTAAGAATGGAAGAGGGCACTGCCAGTGGAGAACTGAGGTCCCCACACCACCAACAAACTTTCATCCTGGACAAACAGCTTGGCCTTGATACTCTAGGTCACAACCAGGAGTTTTATGAAGCCCTCCATGGGGCATGTTATGAAGATGGGCACTGGGCAAGTTTCACTCTTCCAGGAAAGCAAGAGGCTGGCAGCAGCCAGGGGCTGAGGGTGCATGATCCCACTGATACCATGCATGCTAGCAAGGCCAGCCTAAGGTTAGAGCACCCTGACTCTTGCTGAAATCTTCACCACCTGAAAGGTACCAGGCCACCTACCAGAAGATTCAGCTGCTCAAAACCCACACAAAAGATGGAAGCTTGGGATGCGGCCCAACACAGGGAGGGAGCAGAAACACACCTGCAGCCAGGCCAACCCCACATTCAGTAAGAACTAGAGTGCACTGTGACGGCCTTGCAAGAGACCTACAGAGTCACCTGGATTCCGAAGCCCTTGGAATGTGACAGAGTGGTATCTGCATAGGATGCTCAACTTACTTGCTCTCTACCTGGCTTGTGGCCTGGTTCAAGGCATCTCTCAGGATAGAGTTCTCCTGCTGCAGGCAGGCCAGTTGGGTGTTAGGGCCATTCTCCAGCTGTTCCTGAAGAGTTCGGATCTGAAAAGTCATTAACAAGGTCATCAGAGTGTTGACCATATCAAGAAAATAGATCTCTGGGGTAGGGTTAGTGAGGTCACAGCTCACCAACAGAAAACCCCAGAGGCTCCACTTGCTCCACATAGAGGTTGGGAAAATGCTATAAAATAAGAGGACTGAAAACGGCATAGCTCCAGTGTCAGGAGCTCAAAGCTAAGTGTAACCTGAAGCAACACACCCTTTCTTCCTCCTCACCATTCTCAGAACTCAGCCTGAACTCCAGTTGAGCACTCAGCTAAGAGCCTCAGAACCATTCCATGCATGTCTGCCTCCAAAGTCACACGGGTTGACTCTTCTGAGATAAAGTATATAGTGATAAGCCACAACTACCAGAAATGAGAGAAAGACTCATTTCTGACCCTCTAACCTCCCTAGCACCTCCTGAGATGTACAATGGGAAGGCAGCCATGGACCAAGCAAAGGGCAAGTGTCAGGAGATTAAGCTTCAGGCTCTAACAAGGAAGACCAGCCTGGACAGGCAGCAGCCCGGCGAAGATGTGCTGGGGCCATCCTGGAGCTATGGAATTTCAGGCCTACTATTTTATAGAATCATCCCAACAATATCTGGAGAAGGTGGAGCCGACATTATTCCAGGTTCACTTGGAAGCTAACACCTTGGTCCATGGTGGGCCCCCACAAACTGGGACACAATGCTGGCCACTTGAGGCTAGGCTCTTTTTTTTTTTTTTAATTTTTAAGATGTTAATGGACCTTTATTTTATTCATTTATTTATACACAGTGCTGAGAATTGAACCTAGGGCTTCACACATGCTAGGCAAGTGCTCTACCTCCAACCTGAAGCTAGGCTCTTTTGGAAGTGTTCTTTAAAATATATTTTATGCCTTTCTGATTATTACCATAAAATGCACACATAACGGGCTGCCTGGCACCATTCAGCCAAATGCCACAGCCCCAGGCCCCTGCAGGCATCCTCAGCCCTGGGCAGACCTTGCACTAAGCCTGTCCCCTTCCATACCTTGCCCTGCAGCTGCTGCACTTCCTTCACATGCTCACGGTAGCTGGCTTGCATGCGAGCCTGCACAGCTGCAATCTCCTGTTCCCGGGCCACCAGTTGTTTTTTCACCTTGGCTTCACCAGCCGCTGCCTTGGCCTTTTCTGCAGCCATCTCCTGGGAGAATTGGAAAGAAGGACTGTCAGCAGAGCAGAGATGAGGACAGGTTTCTTCTCTTTCTCTTTCTCTTTCTTTGGCAGTATTGGGTTTTGAACCCAAGATTATAGCTACCACTGAGCTACTCCAGGAGTACAGGGAAGAAAAGTGGCCAAATGCATCTACAAACATTTCTACTTATAATTAGAGGAAGATATAAAATGCCAACAAAGGCTTTCTTTCAGCTACAGCTGGTCTCAGCCTCTGTGGCCAGAGAGATTGCTTCCCAAGGCTTGAAGTCTACACACACAGATATGTGACAACAACCTCCTCTTGGGTCAGGAGGTAAGCAAAGGTAGGACACATGGGGCACAAGTGAGCAACAGGGAAGGGGAGGAAGGCCAGAAGTGTGTGTGGGGGGGGACGTGGAGCTCAGGGTGTAGACTTGGGGTTGAAGATTAGGAGCCACTGGCAGAGCCTGAAGGGCATCCTCTTGGGACAGATAAGCATTTGGAAGCTCAAGAGGACCTCCTCAGGCTGCAGAGACCGGAATGTGGTCAGGAGACACAGAGCTGTGGTTGGACATACTGTTAAACTTCTTTTGCCCCAGAGTCAAGGCTGGCAGGTGAGCAGGGGAGTAAAAATCACAGGCTGTATCTCTGCAGCTCCTACTAAGGGACACATTCTACTTTCCCAACAGGGTGGACAGGATACGTATCTCAACCTGATTAAGGTGTCTGGACTGTGGTTTGGAAATTGTGTCATGCAGCTACCTCTGAGGAAGATCTTGGGCACTGAATGGCCAGCAAGCACAGGGGCCACATTTAAGGGGGCCAACAACAAGGGGCACTCCCTCCCTCACACCTGCCACCCTGTCCTTTGTGGACACAGACCCCATAATAGGAAAGAGAGACACAATTCACCACAAATGTGACTCACCACAAAGCCCATTCTAAATAAAAAGGGGCAGCTACAGGTAACTAGCCAGGCAAAACCAGCTGGCAATGTAAACACCCTCCGTTTCCTGTCACTTAAATTTTCATGAAATTTCTCAACTTGGTTTAGAAAAAGGATACAGGAAAATGGACTCTAAATCAGTGGGAACGCTAGTCAGTTGGTTCTTGAGTGGTAGGAAAGTTGTGATTTGCAGGACTGGCCAAATATTGTGGTGTAATTCTCTTTGCCACAGCCTAGGCCTAACTCCAGCATGATGTGTGTGGAGTCAGGAGGAGATGTGCACAACTGACACTGGTGAACAAGGGCAAGCGGCTCTAGCTGCCCTGAATCTGACCAATAACCCAGGGTGGTTCAAGCAAAGATCATGTGTAGACACATCTTGGAAAAAAGAAAACAACATGGATGAATAGGCCACTGGGCACTAGGGAAGGTCATGGGAGCCTTGTCTGTTTGTTTGGTTGGTTTCTGCTTCTGGGTAAAACACAAAGAATAAACATCCAAAGGCTCTTCTGCTCTCCAGCCTGTCCCCCCACCCAAAGAACTTTCTTGTCTGGCTCAGAGGTACATCCCCTGAATGAACAATAAAATTATTTCATTTCCAATTCTTCCCAAGTGAGCAGAAGGAAGTGCCTAGAGGAAGAACAGCAGCCAAGATGGTGTTGGACCCTCCTCAACCTAGGCCATCTCCCCACTGGCAGGTAGGTGGGCAGAGGGCAAGAGCATGCCTGCAGGTCTCTGCAGGGAAAAGACAGCTTTCCAAGCAGGCAAGACCATCCCTGCAAGGCGCCCCTTGCCCTGCCGAGCATTTCCTCCATGAAGGCTAGAGCATCAGGACTCACCCCTCAAAAACAGACAAACCAGGGACAGACCCCAATGAATTAGGCAGAGGGAAGAGCAGCCCCCTACGCCTCAGATCCTGACCCATTTTGACTGATCCCCCAGTTCACTCCCATAGCACTGCAAACCCATTACCAATTAGCATTCAGAGTACAACTCTTCCCTGACCCTCCATGGGCTAATTCTAAGGAGCCAGGTGTTTACTAGCCCATCATTACACTGACATCAGAAAAAATGGAGAAAAGCAGTGCCTTTTGCCTCCCTGCCCCAATTTTCAAGGAAAAAAAAACCTTAGAACAACTGTGTCCACTCTCCTTTCTAGAATATTCCCCTGTCACCATGAGATTGACCAGGTTCACCTCCATGACAAACTGAGGTCCCCAATCTTTGCTTGACTTGCATATGTTCCTGTAACCATAAAGAAAGAACCCACTCTGCTCCCGACCCAACCTCACCCCTGGGCTCTTCAAAGACAGCATGTAATCTCCAGCCCCATCAGTCACAGGCTGGATAATAGCTCCATGCCTAGCATGCAAGTTGGATGGGAAAGCTGCCTATCTCAGAGCTGATCCTGGCCTGGTTATCATGATCAAGCACAATCATGGCCCAGGGAGGGGCCGGCAAGGGACTGGAAGGTGTGCTTCCTGAGTGGGCTCGCCTCCCTGCTTGGGCTGTACCTTATTGAGTTCCCTCAGTTTGCTCTTGGCAACAGCTGCATCTTCCTGCTCAGTGGCCAGCAGCTTTTCCTTCTCTTCCAGCTGGCGTTTCAGAATTGCCACAGGGTCGCCCTTCTGAGTGGCCTAGAAATGCCATGGAGCCAATGTTAATACAAGGGGTTGACAGACAATTTGCTTGTCCCCTCCCCCCATCCTATCCCCAAGCAATCAGATAAGAGGGAGGCCCAAGGGTCTGATGAAGTGGGAACAAAAGCTTCAAGGCAAGCAGGTCCACACTAACTCCAGGCATCTATAGGGAGAAAAGGTGGCCCTGCTCAGCCACTCAGCCTCTGCAACAGGGATTCCTGGGGTAGTACTTAGGATCCTCCTATTTCCAGCCCCCTGAGCAGTCTGGAGGCCACTGGTTGCACCCAGGGGGCCAGAGGGAGGTGAACTCTGGAGACAGTGGCCTGAACTGAGTCTCTTGTGTGGTTACCCTGAACTCCTTCAATACTCATGCCCAGTAGACCCCCAACATTCACTGAGCAAGGAGCTCCCATTATCATTGAGATTATACATGATGCATGACACCCCCCAGCGACAGAAAGGAATTAACTCCCACTGGCGTCAGGAAAGAAGCTCCCAGCCTAGCTCTCAGGGCACCCCCAAAACCTCTAGCCACTAAATACTCCAGAAAAGTTACCTTGACTCCAGACTTTGGCTAAGAAAGAAACATATGCACACAGCATTTCTGGGGCAGAGGCACCAAAGGGTAAGACTCAGAACTTGCCTGATAGCATGAGGTCCATCAGAGAAGCTCCTCAGGGCTCACCATCAGGTTCTCTCACCCAGTGTTCCTACACCTTCCTTCCCACACTCTGAGCTCTGGCCACAGATCAGTGAGGCCCCACCTTGTGTGTTCTATTCCCCAGACTCCCTGTAATGCAGAGGTCTGCCTCTGACTCTTAAGAGGCTTCCCATTTTGGTAGCCAGGCGGTGGCAGAAGCCAAAGCATTTTCAGGGTGATTCATGCTACTTGTGCATGGGCAGGAGTGGCTAGGTCCTGCCAGGAAGATGTGAAGAATGTTTTAGGAAAATTCTCTCTGCAGCCTGGCAAGCAAGCATGGTTGATGAATGTCTCCCGGGGATGGAGGTGTCTAGGATCAGGCAACCACTACAGCTCAGTGGTCCCTGAAAGGGCAGTGGAAAGGGGCCACCAGCCCCAGCCCACTACAATGGTCTCTGAATGGGCCCACCTTATGCCAAGTGTCCTGAATGATGCCAGTCTTCTCAGACAGGATCTCAATGAGCTGCTGGGCCTCACCCTCATTGAATACCATGCTTCCAACCGTGGAGACCAGTGTCTTGTAAGGCAGGTACAGAGGGCTATTGGAATCCAGGGACACTGAAATAGGAAGGAGCAGAGCATTATATTCACTCCCCAAAATGACAGACGCCATAACAAAGCCCATCAGAAGGAAAAGGATCTGGTCTATCCCTCTGCCTGGGTTCAGCAGGCTGGTGGCATTGTGTTCCTTCAGGCACTGAAAATGAACAAACAACGGTACCCTGCATTGCCCTTTTAACTTGCCAAGAGAAAACCCCAGCTTGGGATCGAGTAACATCCCTTTATCATCAGGATGCAGAATTAAGCAAGGGGTACTTTTCCCGAAGTTTTTTCTCCCCTTCTCCACTCCCTTTTTTCTAGCAAACACCTTGGTCTAGTTCTCACCCTGTACAACTCCAGAAGATTTTCCCTTAACTAACATGTCCCTGTGTTCCTATAGGCTCTGACTGCTCAGAGAATCCATCATTGACCACTTGCAGACCGCCCAGGATGGCATACCCCAAACCACGCAGAAGGATGGAAAATGAGGGAGGCTGCTTCCCATGCATCCAGGGCCAAACACTCTATTTCCAACACTCCCTGAATGAAGCTTAATCAGTGACAGGTTTGGGGAAAGGACAAACTGGGCTAGACTCTTCCAGAATGGGCTTGTCTACTCGGTGGTACCTGAATGACTTCCTAAAGGACACAGAGCCATTTGCCAACAACCAATTATCACTAATGAAGAACTCCTCACCACCCTCCAGATCCCCATGCACAGTGTGCTCTCATCACAGTTCTCATGCAGCCTAGAGGTGAGAAAGGGTAAACTGAGGTGCCTTGCCCGAAATGCTAAGGCAATTCCTTCCACTGAGGCCCAAATCTGCACCATGGCTAAAACAGAGGGCCAAAAATGAGCTAAAACAAGATAAAACAACAACAAAAAGAGAGCAGCCTGCAGCAGCACCTTCAGCTAAGCCCACCTTACAGGGACAAAAAATGGGAAAGGTTTCTATAGCAACCTCAAATTTTCTGACTTGTCACAATATTTTTACTTACCAGTCACAATATTTTCATTACAAGTTAAAGCACTTAGCATGATACCTTAATAAGGGGAATGCAGAATGTGGGCGAGCTGGTTGCTATGAACACCTTTTATTTTATAACTTCTTACCCTGGTGAAGCTTGGGCGATTAAAAAGAATGTGGTTGACATTGAAGGCCTAAGAGTTGGTAAGTGCCACAAAAATGGGTATGGGAGGGTATGCCCCCTTCTTTCTTTACACTGGGATATCTGTATATAAAATAATTTTAATTATAAACTTATGCACACAAGAGAAAATTCTGAGTATAGACAAGGCAAAAATAAGTAAATAAATACATAAAGACCCCTTGTGAGCTCACCCTCAGAAGACACCCCCATTGGTACCATTTTGGCTATGGTTTCTCGTTTCCCCCCTCAGCCTCCAGATGCATGTTCACTGTCAGCACTGTCCAGGAGAAGAAGACCACCTATTCAAAGATACAGGGAGTTGCAGAAGAGGCAGGACAGCCATGAAAGCCTATGTCCAGCCGATGGCTGCAGAAACATTTCCTTTTCTGATTCAGAAAGTTCCAGCCACCCGTGGCCACTGAGCACTTGCAATGTGGCTTGTGAGATTTGAGATATGCTACAAGTGGAAAGTATATATGGGATTTCAAAGACTTGGAGTTTTAAAAAAAAGTGTGAAATAGATGTAATAATTTTATATATCGATTACTTATTGAAATAATGTTTTGGATAAATTGGGCTAAATATGTCATTAAAATACATTCCATTTGTTTCTTCTTGGCCTATGTTAAGTGGCTCACGAGGAGCATTTCGGTTACATAAGTGGCACATGGCTGCAGCTCACGCTATATTTCTCCTGGACTGTAGCCTCTACTCCTTCCAGTTCTGGGAAACTCTAAAATGCTTCCTGCTGAAATCCTGGCAGGCACTGTCTCTGAAAAGGGTCCCAGGTGACTGAGGACTCTGGCCTCAGTCTTTGAAGACACTCTGTCAGGCCCTATGGCCCCACTCCACCAGGGGAACATCTGGATAACACCACTAGAGGAGGCTTTGCTAGTGAACACCATTTTCCTCACAGGCTTCGCCCCAGCCAGGTGCCTCCCCAATCTTGGCACGTGTATGCACTCCTGCATGCTCTGTCCAGTGTTTCCTAGGGTCTTCTTCCAGTGGTATTCTAATGAATCTTTATTAAAACTTTCTAGTATAATTATATTTAAAATTGTTAGACATTTTAATTTAAAAATATAAGCAACTTATAACAAGTAAAATAATCCTAAGCTATGTAGAGCAAAAAAACTGAACACTCTTCTCTGCCTCCTCACCCCGACAGAAACTTTCACAGAAACTTCTCCATGCTTACACAAACACTCCCTTTTAGGTTATTTTTAGAGAGCCATTAACTTCACAAAACTTTTTTCATTAAATATTTTAGGTAAGAATTGCACCACCTCTATTCTCCCCAAATCAGGGGCAGTAGAACTGAAAAAAAAAAAAAAAAAGGCAAGCACTTAGAAGCAGGAATCAGAACTTCTGAGCTTCTCAGTGAATCACAAACATCATACCCACAGGAGCCTAACATATGCCTGACACCTCACTCAGGTCTCCAACAAATACTTGAGGACTTGGTATTGTGAACTTTTAAGGCACTAAAATCAATCCAAAATATATGCCAAAGATATGTATATGTTAAGCCACAGGGTTCAAAAAAGCATAGGGGCAGGGAATTTTAGAGGAGACGAGCTCCCTGAGGGGCAGCTGCTACCCTCAGTGTTTGCCCCTTCTTGGTGGGTCTCAAAGTCCAAGGAAGGACAGGCCAGGAGGCTTGCAGAAGGAGGAGGAGGAGGAGGGAACAGAAGAGTGAAGGAGATGCAGGGTGTGTCTTGCTGTGATGGTATCATCAGACCCTTGCCTGGTCGTGGACACAGCAAGACAGGTGTTATGACAAATGTCCACCCAGGCCTGGTCCCAGGGGATAAGCCTCCCCTCAACTGGGTGGTCCTAGTGTGTTACCTTATCTCCAGGTGACGACTCCCAAGAACCCTCAGAGCTACAGACTTGTCCAAGAGACTAGAAATAAGATTTTCAAGTGTACCTCCTGACCCTCAATGCTCACAGCTAACTCAATAAAAAATAAGTTAATAAAACCACCATGTGGCTGACAAATACATCCATGGATCAGGTTCAGTCTGCAGGCCACCTCTGCCCTTGGCCAGAGCAAGGCCTTTGTAGCCAGGTGACCAGGGCTATAACTTTTAACTCAACTCCTTCCCTCCTGAGTTCTTTGAACAAGGGGCTTAACCGCACCCCCACACACACACTTTGCCTCTCTTTCTCTGTGAAGTAGGAGTAATAATCATTCCTTCCTAACAGTGTGGCTGCAGATAGTATACTGCAACATGCTTGAGACAACGCCTAGCACAAGGTAAAGCACTGAACAATAAATTTACAGGACCAGCCTTCAAGGACCCCATGAAGAATATAAGACCTTGACCCCCTTCTAAAGAGAGCCCCCTGCCCATTGCCTATTCTCAACAAACAAAGGAGTGAAGAAGTCATGCAAGGGTAAAGCTTGGGAACCATCCCCTCCATGGCCAAATCTGTCCAAGAAGATAGGTGGGACAGAACACCAGAGTCGGGGATCCCCTTGCTCTAGCCTCACACCTTTGTCCTTACTCAAGATGCTAAACCTAAGTAAGCAGAGCCTTGTGCTTCTAGAGCTCCCCACCAAGAAGCTTGCAGTGGCTCAGAAAATGTGCTTAAAGCCCCAAACTTCAAAACTACACTGCCTTCTGTGACCACACAGGAAGGCTTTATAACCTAAAATTAAATTTATCTAACAAAAAGGCATTTAGGGGTCTCTTTCTCTTTCACTGCCAACCATGAGTTACTTTGAATAAATTATTATTTGCCTGCACAATCACCAGGCCTGAGCCATAAAAGGAAGATGTCAACCAAAGGGGATTCCTGAGACTAGGCAGCCCAGTGCTAGATCAGCATCTAATCCCCATCTCAACCCCCCGATCTCCAGTGTCCAACTGCTGGAAAGTTCCTGCACAGCTCACACTCAATCTCCTTTCACAAAGGGGAGAGAATCAAACCATTCCAGTTCCAGGAACTTCCTTCTGGGTGCCTGGTGACAGCTGGTGGCTAACAGGAGGGGTTATCACCTCAGCGCCAGTTTGGGCCAATCAAAAATCTCCAGCTCAACTCCAGCTGCAGGTACCCAGTTGCCCTGCCCAGAGCAGGCAAGTCCAACTAGTCTCCAAACACAAACACTGTACCTACTGTGTACCCAGCAGTGTGCAAATACTAGGCCTGAAAAGGCGAATTAGAAGCAGGACTACATGTAGAAAAGGCAGTGGACAGGAGGCAGTCATGCAACAGCGTAATATGAAGGAGACCTGGGGAAGCTCCTACTGTAGCAACATCACTTTAAAGCAGGCTCCTGAGTCAAGCACTACTACAGGAATGGAAGCAGCCCAGGAAAGGCACTGAGACTAGCAGGAGCCTGGCTAGTCAGATTCCCAAAGAAGAGGGAGGTGAAGCTGGAGTAGGTCCAAGGCTTCACAGGCTCCAAGGATCTGGATTTTACCCTGTAGGCAGAGAAATGCCTAAAAGGGAGCAAGGTCTATAGTTTGGGAAGATGATTTCAGTATGCCAAGATGGACCAGGATAGAGGCAGACAGTACAGGTAAAACCCCCAAGACAAGGGTCCAAACCCAAAAAGTATTTAAGAAGCCAAGCTAATGGGAGAAAGGCCCAGGTATCAACCCAAAGACCCTAATAGCAGAACCTGACATGGAGCATGATCTTGGGGGCTGGGAAAAGAATCAAAATCAGCTCCAAAATCAGCTCAGGCCAGGCACTGGCCAGCCTTCCTGACAACAGGCAGGCAAAGGAAGAGCGCCTACACTTGACCCCTGACTGCTAAGGACAATCACATCTGGCATTTCAAGTGCACTGGAAGTAAGCACAAATCAGGTTGGGGCCTTTACTGAGCCCTTTCCCTTTGATTAGAGGAAAAAGTAATGTTACCAAATTAAGAGGATATGTATTAAATGGTTCTAATGAAATTTAAAATGTCCTATAGACTGAATGACTCTGTTTTCTCTTTATACTTCTGTTCTCCCCTCCTCCCGGAGATTTCAACAACAACAAAAAAAAAAAAAAGAAAATTTTTTTTTTTTTTTTTTGCTTTTTTCTTTGGGAAAACAACCTCACACATCACAATATTTTTAAAAGACAGATAACTAATGGAGAACTTCTGGGCAAGATCCCTCCTTGGGTTTCCTCAGGCATACAAGGTTAGTGGAAGGAGAACACAATTTCAATGACAATCAAGATTTTACCTAATGCCTGCAGAAATAAACAAGATGTTTACAATCTTGGTCTTTCTGACTACAGTTGCCTAGGCAGTGATTAGAGCCCCAGCACTGCCATGCCTTAAAGTGACCTAATGGCGATTTCTGGAAGAATATCATCTAGTGGATTCTCACTGATACTTGGCTCACTTCCCTAGGGTCCGTTTTTGTTCTCCTTTTTAAAAAAGAGGAAGAGAAGCAAAACTTTGGTTTGAAGAACTTAGCACAGAAGGTGAATAATGGCTCAAAAGCCCCTGAGAGTTGTCCTCAGAGTCTCAGACCCTGAGAAACTGACTTAAAGTCAAAAGAAAAAGTATCACGACTTGTTGGCAGTGGGCAAAGAGCAGTTTGCAGGGAAGGGCAGTGCTGGGAGACTGCCCAGGGAAACCCTGTGCTGCCATCTGCTGGCTGTGCAACTCCTGCAAGGTCTGAGCTCTACTTTTCCACTTTTTGAAACAGGAAACATATAAATCCACTGTACAGAACTGTAGGGGATAAATGCAGGCAAAGGAGTATCATGAGCCACACATCTCAACACAAACTAAACAGCATAATGGTCACCCTTCCTGTGGTGACCCGCAGGAGGCCTAGGACACAGCGGGCCCAGGATGCAAAAAGGATGGTGATAGTAGTGAGGAGTAGGAAGGGGTGTTACCATCATTGTAACAAATAGTCTAAGTAAGGACTACACTCTGCTGTGGTTACCTGGAATAATTTTCCTGGTAGCTTTGATAATTCCTCCCTATACAATCTAAGCTCCGCTCTCATTAGGCTATAGAACTCAACTCTAGACCTTGGATTGTGTTTCCTGTTGTATATTTCTGCCTAATCTGGTGAAGGCTGAATGGTGGCCAGGGAGGCTGCACACAAGGGCTCACAGGCTCCATCCCACCCTCATCCAACAGGATGCTGCCAGGTTACAGGATGTGGGAAACACCTTTAACTTTCTACCTTTCCTCAGCTCATAAACATTTACCAGTGTGTGCCAGGGGCTGGGATGAGCATTAGCATCATGATGGAGGCCTGAAAACTGGCCTCCATTCTAATGCCCCAAAAGAAGTAGGTATTCCTTTCTGTTTTCTCCCTAAGGGTGGGGGGGCTCTTCTGGGCCTTGACACTCTGGCCCCAGAGTAAAATCAGTAAATGTGAGCAGGCTGGAAGAGGGGATGGGTCACTCAATGAAAAGCCAATCACAGTCTATGAGAGAAGTACCATGCCCTCAAGGGCCCCCCCTTTCCCATCAGGCAGGAACAGAAAGGTCTTTGGTAGGCTCCCCACCTGTGACCTGGTCTCAGACTCTTCCCATAACAACACAGAGTGAGTTATGTTCCAGTTAAAAGCATACTGTTCTAGACCCATTCTAACTGCAGAGTCCCCAAACAAGAATACTATGCAGATCTCAGTCTCTCATCCATTGCCCATACTACACTGACTTAAACTCAGCTCCAAGTGCTGGGATGGAGTAGTTCTCCCGATAGTGTAACACCAAGATGCAATCGACAGCCCAGGGCTCAGGGTAGGAGGTAATCTGACATAATTACAAGGACAAAGACTAATTCCAAGGATAAAAACAGATTTTTAAAAAACAATCATAACCATATACATACGCTTCCTGTACAAGAAACTAGGCTTTCCTTATATGCTATGCACAAGTTCTGGGCTATCAGATAAGGTCTGTAATGGCACCCCCAAACACAAGACACTTTAGTTCTGGGGAATTTCTACTTTAGGATTCTGCCAATTCTCTTTTCTCTAAACAATTAAAAAAGACTCCAAACTTTTTGTTTCATAGACCAATGTTTTTGCTCACTCCATGCTGGGTTTATGATGCTCCCCACTGAACTTACAGCCCTTTCCACAGTGCCATAACAAAGACCATGTAAGCAGTGATTAACTCAGAAAACAATCGTGCTGGCCTCTCATCATAAACTGCAAAATGTTTTTGGAGAGCAATGCAATACCATCTTCCTAAATTAAAAATGTACCCACCTTTGACTCAGCAATTACACTTCTAGGAATTTACTTTATAGACACTCATACAGCAATATATGTACATCACTGCAGCATTAATTTTAGCAGCCAAAAAAGCCTGCACACTACTTAAGCATCATTTAAATAAATTACGATACATTCATGCTTCAGAATGTTATGCAGCTGAATGTGGCCATTTTGCAACTGCAGTGTGGAAAGATGTCACCAATACACTGTTAAACAGACAGCAGTTTTTTTTAAGCTGTGTAAACCACTGTTTGCATGTAACGAGTAGGGTCTCCAGTAGGAAGAGGGTGGTGATAGGCATGAAGTGGGAAGACTCAATTTTCACCTTCCTTGCCTCTATACTTTTGAAATCCTGTTTTCCGGAAACATTTATGTAATAATAAATTTTAAGAAGCAAGGATTAGGAAGGCAGGTGTTCACTGTCAAATTACAGCCATGAACAAGTGGTAAAAACCTGTCACATGACCCCGGTCTGCTCTTGTAGGAAAATCAGAACAGACGTTCTGGAAGAGTTCCAACTTAGGCCTGCAGAATCATGCCCTATGTCTGCCTCTACACCTGCTAGGTCTCTTCTGGGGCACCTGTCAGCAAGAGCCCCCCACTTACCAGGTGCTAGATAAGACCAAGAAAGCAACACCAGTTTCTGATAGACCCCAGCAGCTCCAATGCTGGTTCTGTACTGGGACCTCACTCATAGCACCCACTGTGATACAGAGGACAACAGACAGCCCAAATCAAGAGGAAAGGAGCCATGTATGATTCCAACACAGGGCTGGCAAAGACATTTCTGTCTTCACAGGGCCACCTGAAGGTGACACAAAAGGCCATCTCCCTCCAAATAGCTCTTGTTCACAGCAGGGCTGTCTAACCAGACTCTCTGTCTGATGGAGATGTTCTTTCTTTGCACTAAAAGGGCAGCCACTGGCCACGCCTGACTACTAAGTACTTAGGGTGTGGCTAGTGCCACTAAGGAATTGAATCCTTAATTTTATTTACTTTTGACTGATTTAAATGACAATTTAAATGGCCTGTGTGACTAGTAGCTCTCACAGTGGATAGAACAGATCTAGACCTTCACACTCTGTTGTAAACTGTTAAAGGATCCCTGGATCCTTTACCTGCCCAAGTAAAGGTGTCCTAGATACGTGGGAAGAGCTCCCTTCCCAGTCTGCTCCACACCAGTAATCCAGAACCCAATGCCCATTCATCTCCCTGATCCCAGAAGCATGGTCACCAGGCCACTTCACCCTGTCCTGCCTGAAATTCTGAACACCCAGGGCCAATCAGCCCACCAGGAGTTCTGTCTACAGTTCCCCTTGGTTGGCCACATGTGGCCTCTAGAGTGCAGACAGGCTCTGGATGGACGGAAGTTCAGTCTCAGCTAAGGGGCAAGGAGGCCAAGGGCAGGCCAGTTGGAGCTGACCACAGCCTTACCAACAAAAGGAGGAACACGTGTCTAACTGCATGGAAACACTAAAGCCTGCTTCTCATTTATGACTGCTCCCCTTCCAACAGTCACAGCTGCAAATAAATCAGATTAATTCTGGTACACTAAACTCCATGTACAAGATGTAATGGCAAGAAGTGGAGACCAATTCCATAAGTCTCTGGTAAAAATCTGCACCATCAATTCAGATTGGTTCTTCAAACCCTCAGTCACAGTGCTTCACAAAAGCACGGCTGAAGATGAAGAAAAAACTCTAAGGGAACGCTGGACAAGGTGGGAACATCACTGCAAATGACCGAGAGTTCCTGGCCTGGAGAAAGGCCAACGTGATGGAAAATGGCCAGTACTCCGAAGCACATCACCCACCTGAAGTGGGTCTTCACAGAGCAAGGCCTGAACCGGAATTCTGTCATTTATAGCAAATGTCCTCTCTGTCCCATGTTTCTTTGGTGTTTCTCGCATATTTGTAAGAAGGAAAACCTAAACTGACTGTGAGGGAAAAGGCACACACTTCACTAAGCACACCCTGGGACCTCTATCCTATACATAGCTGCAAAGATGTAGGCACTATGCCAACAGCTCACCTTGCCCTTCTCGCCCCCACTACCTGTCAGTTGCTGGGGGTGGGTCCCCCTCCTGTGCTATTAGCAGGAGGAAGACAGACACGCAAAAATTAAGAAATGTTCCTGGAGCCCTTCAGCTAGAAAGAGTGGAAAATGCATCTGTGCTGAGGAATAAGCAGACTTTGAGAGAGTCCGTATGAGGCAAATTCAAATGGGTCATCTAGTCAGGGACAGCCTGGCCCCAAGAAAACCAGACAAAGCATTCTACATATATTCACCATGTTAACCTCATAACCCATAGTCAGTAGAGACCTCCACTTGCTTTGGACATTCTTAGATAACATCATCACAGACCAGAGAAAAGTACACCATTCAATTAAAAAAACAGTAACTCCTGAACATGTTCTTTCCTGCTTTGGTTTAATGATGGCCACATGGGGTCGGACAATATAACTAATGGATACAGTAAAAAGACATGATCCTTAACCTCCATCACTATCCACACAGACTAGCTATGGACACCTCCATTTAATGCATGCCAACCTCCTCACATCACAGCAGCACCTCCTTCCCTGCCCTCCACCTAGGAGATACTCAGCTTCTGTCATTCCAGGGACTCAAAGTCTGCCACATCCTGAGTGTAAGTCAGGAAGCTGAGGAGATTCTCACCATTGCAGGGACGTGGGGTATGGGCCACTCTGTCCATGGTAGGAGCAGAAGCTGAGTTTTGAGCATTAAAAGCAAGAATTCTGCAAGGCGTGGTGCCTTGGAGGCTGAGGCAAGGGGACTGGAAATTCAAGACCAACCTGCGCAACTTAGTAGACCCTGACTCAAAATTTTAAAAATAGAGGCTGGAGTGACTCAAAATGGGATAGGGAGGAAGAGCATGAGAAGAAGACTACCACTAAATAGGGAAGAGAGGTGGGAGGGAATGGGAGGGAGAAGGGGAGTTGCACAGAAGATGGAAGGAGAACCTCATTGTTATACAGAATACATATATGATGTGTAATGAGAAAAAAAAAGTGTGTCACATTAGATTGGATAGAGAGAAAGGATGGGAGAGGAGGGGAGGAGTAGGGGGGATAGGAAGGGCGGCAGAATAGACAACATAATTGATGTATGTACATTCCATGTATGTATTATATGTCAAAATACATTCTGCTGTCATGTATGACTAAAAATAATTAAAATTTAAAAAACAAAAATAGAGGCTGTAGACCTCATTCCGTGATAAAAGCACATGCCTAGCTAACATGTGTAAGGCCCTGAGGTTGATCCTAAATGTGTGTGTGTGTGTGTGTGTGTGTGTGTGTGTGTACACACACACACAAACACATACATTTAAAAAAAGGAAAAGGAAAAGCAAGAATTCTGAATCTTCCTTCCCATAAAGAACAGAAGACATCTACCGGAAGCAACAGAACTTCAGGCATATTAAACAGGCACACAAGAGTTCCTGACCTAGAGAAAGGCCAATACTCTGTAGCAAATCATCTACCTGGTGTTGGTCTTCACAAAGTATGGCCTGAAATACTCACCTTGGAGACTTTCTAATACACTGTTCTAATTCTATGGAAAAATAATCTACTGAATACATGCTCTTGTCAATTAGGCAGCACCTGGAACTTCAGGACTTACCACCCATCAATGTGTGTTGGCTAATGACTCCCTTCCAAGTTCATAAATGCCTCCTTTCATCTGTCCTGAGCTTACACTGCTTGAAAATTTCAAGAGGGTCTCCTTAGTACAGCTAGAGCTCTTGACCCAGTCATTAAGGCCATTTTCCCTTAATGACAATTCTGGGTGGCCTCTCCCAGCCTTTGATAATATGGACTTTCACCCTCTTGGGTCATCTTCTATGACTCCTACTCAAGGGTCCTTCTCTGCATTTCACCACAACTACTAAGATAAATCCACTGCAGAGGCCTGACATGCTAAGCTATATCTAGAGGGTTTACCGGATGCAAGAAAAGCAGTTCCACCTGCCTCTGACATCCAGGTATCTCTGGATTGTTTTCACATCTGGAAGTGTCATTATTGCTGGAGTTGTGTTTTTTGTTTTTGTTCTTTTGGAATGATGAACAAAGAATTTAAGATAATATATCAAGACCCAATTTTATGCCCCTAAAATAATTTAAAAGGTCATTAAATAAGAAGGATTTTAATAGGAAATTATCTACTACAACAGCTCATTAGAATTTCTGTCCCATGTGGCCTTGCACAGAAAATTATCAAAGGCCTTCCACACAAGTATTTTCAACTTCAGGGGGCACTGTTACAGCCACAAGATCCTTCTTCAAGGTTACTACTTTCTGACTTCTCTGAAGAATAAAATATTATTACATTGCAAAAAAAAAAAAAAATCAGAAGACAACTGGACTTCTCAATGTGGAAAGTCAGTACTCTGAATCCACAGGTTCCTCATTCACGAATTCAACCAATTATTTACATAGCATTTATACTGTATTAGGTTTAAGTAATCTAGAAATGATTTAAAGTATTGTGGGAAAGCTGGGGGTACAGCTCAGTGGTACAACCCTTGCCTAGCATACATGAGGCACTAGCACCATAAAAACAAAATAATAAGAAAATATACAGGACAATGCAAATTCTAAGTCATTTTATATAAAGGTCTTAAACATCCAGAGAGTCTGAAATACACAGGGGATAGTCTTGGAATCAATCCCCTTAGTCATGGAGGGAAGACTATACATTTCCTTATTTTTTTTATCAGTATCACTCATCTAATGTCTTTGTTTTATATTATTATGTTGTCTAAAAAAATCTGGTATGCTACTTTTTTCAAATGAAAATCATGCTGTAAAGTTTCTGCATGTCACGGTGGAATATTCACACCCATCACTGTTGGTGGCTGCTCTGTGTCCAGGTGGGCAGAATGAATGTACTGAGTCCCCAGGCAGTCAGGGCCACTAACCACAAACCCTCTCTGCCACAGCTTACACTTTTTGCTCAGAGGAGAGTCTCAGGAGTAGAAGAAAACGACAAGCCCCTCCAAAAGCTCTTGATATATTTTGCTAAACTGCTTTTCAAAAGGGTCATACAATTCACAATGCCACAATCTTTTTAACCACAGCCATGTTTTCTTGCTTGAAGTAATCATTTCAAATAAAGTTTATTTTATTTGAATATTGTGAATTTTCAAAACTGTCTGATATATGAAAAGGTCCCTCCTAGCCTGTGTGTAGGCCTGGGGTAAGAAGCATCTCCTGGGAACTGGTAAAGAGTACAGCATGGAAGGCCATCTTTATCTTAACAAGACCCCCAGGGGATGGTCTGAATATCAAATTTGAGAAGAACTGCAGGAGGAGAAACATTCAGGACCTTCAAGGATATTTTTTTGTGGGGGGAGGGCTGGGCAGGGGGTGGGGGTGGGGGAAGAGATGGCCTGCATCCACCAACCATGAGAAAATAGCAGAAAATGCACAGTGCAAATTCAGAAAAATGAAAAATACAAAAAAGTACTTTCCCCATGTTTCTAGACTCTGAAGAAAAAAGAAATCTGCCTTACGTTTCCAGTGTCACACCAGTTGCCCATTTCCCCCTTTGTCTTTTCCTGATGGTACTGACAATCCCACCTGGCCATCTGTGCAGTCAAGTTCCCCCACACCCACCTCTCATTACAACCTTGTACTGTCTTCCACCATCTGGGCAGATCAATATTAATTTCTTTTAAAATTAAATCTATTTTATCTAAACTTTAAAGTTTTAGAAAGGGTAAGTTTAAGGGGGGGAGTAAGTAAGTTTTAATGAACATGGTGTTCAAAATCATTCACTGAACATTTTTCTTTCCTACTAAAATCTGATGCATCCCTCATGTATGTTCTCAGGGGTGACAAAGTTGATTTCTGGACCATTCTACTTCCCTACTTATAGTCACAATATTTGGGAGAAATGTTCCCATAGCAGACAGGACAGGCCTTATAAATGCTATTTTAAAAAATCTATTCACTGTTCTTACCTTTTTCCCCTCAGATGGAGCTTTTACAACTTTTGTCAAGTTAGAGGGGGATAGCTCATTGAAAGCTTAACAGGAGACCATAAGTTAACTTGAAATAACTACCATTTTATCTATAATATTTAATCTTTCTTATCAGGATCATGGTAGTTATTTTCCTGGTTCAAATTTTCTTTTCACCTCAATCAAGCTGTTGCATAGATTTAGACAGATCACACGTAAGTCTCATTCCTTACAAGGTTCTTTATTACTTGGCAAATTAGGGTAATTTCAACTTCCCTTCCAATATTATTATCACCACCACATTTCTATTTCACATCTTATTTCAAACATCTAAAACCATCCAAGGTAACAATGACCATGTTGTTGTTTTTGCGGGGTGAGGATAAATCCAGGGCCCAGTACATGCTCCCAAGTGCTCTATCACTGAGTCATATAATCCCAGTCCTAATAATGACCACAGGGCACAGGAAGCACTAAACAACTCCATGTGGAAAAATCTGATGCCAGCCAGTTCTCAGCTCTATCCCTATCTGCGGGTGCAGTGGAACAAACATCATGTTAAAGAAAGGGCAGTATGCTACTCTCCAGCTTTTGGAAGTAAGCTAAAGCCCAGTTCCTCAGTGTCAAGGTCTTAAAAGGCCAACCTGACCCAGGTGGGCCTCTTGATGCCGAGCAGGTCCCAGAGCCAGTCATGTGGGATGAGTTTCCTCATATACTCCGAGGAAATGTCCCATCAGAAACTGGAGTTGGGGGAGACCTGAGAAAGGGAACAAAGTTCAACAGAGGAGCAAAATAGGAAAATTCAACTTTTTAAAAACAAGAGGGCCCTATGCTACATGACACAGGTTCACACCTTCAAATGCCCTAAGATACCTTTCCTTAAGACAAACAGAATTAATTTTCCAATCTGTCAATGGCTATTCAAACACAGGAGGAGGAAAGAAGTGGAGGGGGAGGAGGAGGAGGAGACAAAGTGAAATCAAATGAGTGATGCACTCTGGTCCAATTTCTCTACTAGTATGCACTACACAGGTAAAGGCAAATTAATGCTCTACATGATCTAATATCTGTCTATATGAACAATTCCTACACTAATGTTCCATAAAACTTCCATTACATAACTAGGGTAGGAGCAGGGAAGAGAGGAAGGTTGGAGCAATATGGAAGAATGTGACTGCACCTTAAGAACATTACTCTACTGCTATTAACCCAACAAATATATATAAATGCATAAAGCTATACAAAAGCATCAGGTGAAATAAGAACAAAGAACAGTCTGACAGAATACAGTCGGATATTTAAGACAGACTTGTCAAGACACAGTCCTATGTAGACTATTCCTCATTCTTCAAATCCCCTATCCAATATCACTTTGCAGTCCTTCTCACTGGAGACAGAGCGGACTCCCTGCCCCTTGATTCAGGCTCAGTCACATGATTTTCCCTGGCCAATGATCCCAGGATAGATATGTTTCTACTTGAAATGCCCTTTTGTCCCTTTACCCTGAAGAGCCACTGAATCCCCAGCCCAGGCCTCAGAATTAACACATGAGGACCAGACCTGAGCTCAACTTGCAGCAAGGAGCTGACCCAGTTAGACCACAGCTTGAAGCAGAACCTCCAAGCCAAGACACCCCAGCCAACCTCCAGCCAACTCACAGCAGTATGAAGAAGGGTAAATGACTGCTGTTGTAAGCCATTAAATTTGGGGGATGTTTGTTACAGGGTCTTATTGTGGCAAAAGCTGACGGTTACAGATGGCTCCTCAAGGGAATCCACAAACCATATATAGACAGCTTTTCCCTCCAAGGTCACAAAGAGACCAGAGTCACTTACCAGGCTCACCTTTTTTCTTTGAACCAGATTTCTTCTTTGCAGGAGCCTCTTGCTTTGGTGCCTCCTGGCCCTGGACCATGTCTGCATTTTTACCTTGGACAGGAACTGACTCTGACTTTTTACCCTGATTGGCAGCTACATCCATCTTTTTGCCCTGGTTGGGAGACCCTTCTGCCTTTTTGCCCTGGTTGGGAGTTCCTTCTGTCTTTCTGCTTTGATTAGGGGTTCCTTCAGCTTTTTTCCCCTGGTTCGTGACACTCTCTGCCTTTGTGCCCTGATTAGGAACTGAATCTGTTTTTTTGCCCTGGTTGGTGGTCCCCTGTGCCTTTTTGCCTTGGTTAGGGGTCCCTTCTGCCTTTTTGCCCTGGTTAGGGGCTCCCTCTCCCTTTCTGCCCTGGTTGGGGCTCCCCTCTGTATTTTTGCCTTGGTTAGGAGCCCCCTCCCCCTTTTTGTTCTGATTCTGGGCCCCCTCCCCTTTCTTGCCCTGGTTTGGGGGCCCCTCTCCCTTCTTGCCCTGGTTTTGGGCTCCCTCTCCCTTCTTGCCCTGGTTTGGCGTTCCCTCTACCTTTTTGCCCTGGTTCTGAGCCCCCTCCGCTTTTTTACCCTGGTTCTGGGATCCCTCTCCCTTTTTGCCCTGATTCTGGGCCCCCTCAACCTTCTTGCCCTGGTTTGGTGTTCCCTCCAATATTTTACCCTGGTTCTGGGCCCCATCCCCCTTCTTCCCCTGGTTCTGGACCCCATCCCCCTTCTTCCCCTGGTTCTGGGCCCCATCCCCCTTCTTGCCCTGGTTCTGGGCCCCATCCCCCTTCTTGCCCTGGTTCTGGGCCCCATCCCCCTTCTTGCCCTGGTTCTGGGCCCCATCCCCCTTCTTGCCCTGGTTCTGGACCCCATCCCCCTTCTTCCCCTGGTTCTGGGTCCCTTCCCCCTTCTTCCCCTGGTTCTGGGCCCCATCCCCCTTCTTGCCCTGGTTCTGGGCCCCATCCCCCTTCTTGCCCTGGTTCTGGGCCCCATCCCCCTTCTTGCCCTGGTTCTGGTCCCCCTCCCCCTTCTTGCCCTGGTTCTGGTCCCCTTCTCCCTTCTTTCCCTGGTTCTGGGCCCCATCCCCTTTCTTACCCTGGTTCTGAACCCCATCTCCTTTCTTGCTCTGGTTCTGAACCCCCTCCCCTTTCTTGCCCTGGTTCTGAGCCCCATCTCCTTTCTTGCTCTGGTTCTGAACCCCCTCCCCTTTCTTGCCCTGGTTCTGAGCCCCGTCCCCTTTCTTTCCCTGGTTCTGGGCTCCCTCCCCCTTCTTGCTCTGGTTCTGGGCTCCCTCCAACTTCTTACCTTGGTTTGGAGTTCCCTCCCCCTTCTTGCCCTGGTTCTGAGTTCCCTCTGCCTTCTTACCTTGGTTTGGGGTTCCTTCTACCTTCTTTCCCTGGTTCTGGGTCCCCTCTGCCTTCTTGCCCTGGTTCTGGGTCCCTTCCCCCTTCTTGCCCTGGTTCTGGATCCCCTCCCCCTTTCTGCCCTGGTTCTGGGTCCCCTCCCCTTTTCTGCCCTGGTTCTGGGTCCCATCCATCTTCTTGCCCTGGTTCTGGGCACCCTCTACCTTCTTGTTCTGATTTGGAGATCCTTCTGCTTTCTTGCTCTGGTTTGGGGCTCCCTCTGCCTTCCTGCCCTGGTTTGGGGTTCCCTCCCCCTTTCTGCCCTGGTTCTGGACCCCTTCTGCCTTCTTGCCTTGAGCAAGGGCAGGGACACTGGTCTTGGCGCCAACTGGGGGCACAACAACCATAGGCACCTCCTTAGGGGAAGCTTCCAAGATGGCAGATTTGGAGGCAAGAACCTGAATGGAATTCACAACAGAACTGACTGCTGGTTCCACTTTAGCCACTTTTTTCTCCTTCTTCTTTCTGTCCTTAGGGGAGGAAGCTGGCTTCTCTTGGGGCATGGCTGGTACTGTAGCAATAGGGGCAACAACGATGGGGGACTGGACTTGGGTCAGGGCCGAAGTCATTTCAGGTGCACGCACTGATTCTTTGAGGAGGATGGTCACATTGGGGGCCAGGTCGTGGTCAGGTATCTTCCCATTAGGTTTCTCTTCCTTTTTCTTGGTCTTTCCTTTCTTCTCCACTGTTTTCTCCTTCTTCTTTTTCTCTACTTTCTGGTGGTGTGTTTTTGCCATCTCTTTGCGTTGGTTAGCTAGGGCTTCTTCATACGACGTCTCCTTCATGGAGAAGGTTGACACCAGGAAGATGCCGATGGCAGAAACAACCATGAACCCACCAAAGACCACAACCCCCAAGGTCTGAGTGTCGTAAATATCCATCCTGGCTGGCTTTCTTTTCACCTGCCAAATACATACATTTGATTACTTTTTGGAGAAACTGAAGCATTTGACAATTTCCATCTCCACCCCTGTCACCAAATCTAAGGTTTCACTAATTCTTTCTTCAGACTAAATTCAGATTAGAAACAAACCCAGGCAATCTTTGGTATCATACATTCTTACCTGCCCCTTTTTAGAAGAGACCGATTTTTATCCAAGATCTGAGCATCTCTCTTATTGATGGGAGGTGCAAAAAATAGACAGATTGAAAAGTGCAGATCTATAACAGAGTACTTAATGCCCGGGAGACATTAAGATCAAGTCGTAGCTATGATCCCAATTCAAGATGTTCCCCATGGCAGGGGTCAAAGATGCACTTAAGCACAAGTAAAACCAGATATGAGACAGTGGGGAGTAGTAGGGACTGTGGAGAAAAACGCCCTGCCTAAATTAGGTAGTAGGTAAGCCACTCAGCCATAGCTGACTGCCATAGAAATATGAGTACTGAGTTGAGAGATGATCTAATTGTTCACATTAGGCAGAAATCCTTTTCTTCTTCTTCTCTTGATGTGAAATTGACTGATTTTAAAAATACCATGTGAGCAAACTCAAAAACATCAAAGCAGTGTACATTTTGGCCAGCAGGCCACTGGCATGCCATCTCTATTTTGTTGCCTCCCTTTTACCCCTAACACTACTGGGGTAAAAATAAACAATTGTGCATTACAATCCTATAACAGTTATCAAGAACTTAGTGAAGGAAAATGTCTTTTTGCCGACAATAGCTCATGCAGTCAGAAAGCCTATAATTTGCAAGTTGGGAAGCAGGAGGGGAAGTCTTGGAAAGCCCACCAGACTCCAGGGTTGGAATTTCACATCTTCAGGCTGCACAAAGGGAGGGGACAGTATCAACAGGCCTCTGTCAGGCAACACACCCCACCATTCTCACTGCTGCCTATGGGAAAAAAAAGTCTGAGGGGCCAGAGGCAACAGGGTGCAGACCTTTCTGGCTGATGGCCCAGATTTAGTTCCACTTCACCAAGGAACCAAGGAGTGTATATAGATACTCAACTTTTAACTAATGTTGATGCTATCATCAATTCTCAGTCCACTAAACCAGAAAGAGAGAGAAAAAGCTAACCCCTTTGAAAGAGGATTAGCAACAGAACAGGCAAACAGAAAAGGAAAGTGGACAGGGAAGGCCAGAAAGGGAGAGGAAAAGAAGAGGACACTGCCCTCCAGGATTCTTAGACACCACGGAACCTGGGTCTAGGCTGGTGGTGGCTCAGACATTGAGACTGCTCTTCCAAAAAGCTGAGATTCCAACACCTCCTGAGTGTGTGTAGGGATGGAAATATCAAGTGGGAATTTCTAAACAACAATTCCAAAAGCCAAATTGTGACAACAGGGTGATTTAAAGAAGGGACTGCAAAGGACAGTGTTTAAATGTCTCAGCATCATATCTAAGACAAATCATTCTACTTGCAGTTCAAACACAGGATTTCACTGTCTTTCCGATAAGCCCCTTAAGGAGGGTTTTTGATACTTCCCTCACAAAAGCTGCCCAGCACACTTTCATAGTGATCACAACATCAGCAGCTGCTGTAACACTGACTTCTCCAACAGACTGTGAACTCTGGGTTGCACAGGGCCAAGGCACAGTTTTGCACCCTAGTCATCACCTCTGTAAATAAAGTCTGAGGTAAGCTCCTAGAGGCCTTCGAACTCTGGATGAGATGGCATTTGTGTTTCCAAGTGGATTCTGACCTCTGGCTGTAGTAGTAATAGCACAGGGCACCACCAGGGCATTCTCTTATGTGGCGGTCAAGGTAAGCTGTCACAAATGAGCCTTTCCAGGAACACACTCCCCCAAACTTGGCATTAAAAAGGGACTTGTACCCTGCTCAGCCCTGGATGGGTTCAGTGGGTAGAAGGGCAGGACAAGAAGGTTTGCAATGCTGTGGGTCAACCTTATTTCTTGGTAGGTGTCTACCAACTGACGCCAAGTCCTCACAAGGAACTCTCAGAACTCTGCCAATGTGGATGCATTCATGCAAAAATAAAATAAAATAAAACCTAAATTCTAATCACTATATTCCTATTCAGATGACCAAAATCCTCCAAAATACCCCTTTCTGAAGGCAGACCAACACTGGGGTCTGAGTCACCCTAGCTATGGCTCCATAAACCTTAAGTGGCTTCCCAACAACTATGTACTTGAGAGGTGGCCTCTCCTGGAGCTGCAGTTGGCACTGGTCACCAGACCCTAACACAGTGAATGGCCACTGACAGAGCAGGGCCTGTTCACAGCAGAGGACTGTACAGCTCTGTGAAGCCTCACGTTCTCCAACTTCTAAACTCCAGCAGAAAAACCAAGGCTGGAAAATTAGCCTTTAATCTGACTCCACATAGGCAAACATGAGATACAAAAATATATTCTCTGTGGGGAGCTAAGAATCAAGAAAAGCAAACTTAGGAGAATATTTTTCCTCTGCAGCACACACAAATGTATGTTTTATAGCAGTACAAATGTATCTTCCCAACTTTTGCAAAACGAGTTGCTTTAAAAAGAAATTACATCCCCACCACTAATTCCTGAGTTAGAATTTTTGAAAAGCAAGCTTTCACAGGAAAATGAAAAGCGTAGTCTTTAGAAATACACTGAAACATTTAAGGCTAGGGTAATATCATTGTGGACAGTTCTGCCTGTTCACAGCAGAGGACTGTACAGCCTCAGAGAGTCTGCTTGGGTGTGGCTACACATATCCTGCATGACTTCCAGAAATGATAAAGCCAATAGGGCCTCTCAAATATGTTCTCAAGACCAGCATCCCTAGTGCTTCCCTTTTGAAATCTGTACTGTGGTAGGAGGCCCACAGTAAGAACTCTTCCAGGGCTTTCCCCTGGGCCGCGCCTAGGTGGGCAAAGAATTAAGTCAAAAGTGTGCTTATCTATAATACAAGGTATCTCTATTGTGTCAATTCCAGAAACTTTTGTGAAACAGGTATTCTTACTCTCTCTGGAGAGTAGGCTTAAAAGAGTGTAAGGCAAACAGATGAAGGCCCTAAGAGGGAAGGAGTCAGGAGACTACCCAGAAGCAGGGGCCACCCACGCTCACTGACTGAAACTCCCTGAGCACTCTAGGGTCCCAAGAGAATGATTCTTCCCTGGGGCTTGTCTCAGCTGCTCTGTGGTAGACCACATCTGGATGCTGGGAGAAGCCATGGCTACAGGTAGGGATGGTCAAAGAGGATAAGCCTCCATATCCTTTTCCTAGACATAAGGTGACTTAACAGAAAGAAACAGAACTAAAGCAGAATGGCAGGAAAACAGATATGGCTATATCAGAATCATTATCTCCTTTTTTTTTTCCCCTTAAGATAAAGGTTGAGCATTTCTAACTCAAAAATATGAAATGCTCCAAATTCTGAAATTCTGAATACAATATGATGCCACAACTGGAAAATTCCACACCCGACCTCATATGATGGTCTCTGTCAAAACACAGGTGTACTCAAAATACTGTACAAATAATATTCAAGCTGCATGTGTAATAAAGTGTGCAGGAAACATAAATAAATTTAGACTTGGGTCTCCATCCCTAAGTAGTTCTCATTATGTATAAACAAATATTCCAAATTTTTTTTAAATTCCAAATCTGAAACACTTCTGGTACAAGCACTTCAGAAAGAGTTCAAAAATAAAGAAGAGCAAGAAAAATATGAAGAGCATGGAAAGAAGATTACCTCTAGATAGGGAAGAGAGGTGGGAGGGAAAGGGAGGGAGAAGGGGAATCGCATGGAAGATGGAAGGAGACCCTCATCGTTATACAAAATACACGTATAAAGATGTGAGGAAAAAAAAGAGAATAGCGTCACCTTAGGTTGGGTAGAGAGAAGTGATGGGAGGGGAGGGGAAGGGATGGGGAAAAGGAAGGACAGCAGAATGAGATACACATTATTATTGCTGTGTGTACATACGTGACTGCATGACCCATGTGATTCTGCAACCTGTACACTCAGAAAAATGAGAAATCATATTCCATCTGATTCAAAAGTATGATATGTCAAGGTCATGGTGCTGTCATGTGTAACTAATTAAAACAAATAAAAAATTTTTTAAAAAAGAAAGAAAAATATGAATGTCCATTTACCCACTACCTACATTTATCAAATCCTCTAAGAGTTTGCCATATTGATGAGATATTGTATATAAAAATTTGCCATATTGATGAGATATTGTATATAAAAATTACCGCAGAGTAAAAATTCTCTCTCATCCCCCCCTCCTTGCTACCCAAGGTCCCTTTCTGGAGGCAACCACTGCAACAAAAGTCATTTTACTATTTAAAATAGTAAAATTTTACTTTCTCCTAAAAACATCAGTAATGCTTTTTGTAGTTAGGATTTCACAATCACTGGGTATTGACTTTGATAGACAACAAAAAAGAGTGATAGAACTTATCCCCATTAGTTCAATGACCAGCACCATTCCCTGACTGGTCTCTTTTTTTATTTTTTACTTTGATTGAACCCAGGGCTTAACCACTGGGCCACATCCTCAGCCCCTATCTGGTCTCTTCCTTCCATTCCTCTGTTCCAATGAGTAGACCTGTTTCTGGATTCTATACTTTGTTTCAAGAGTATATTCATTTATTTGTGCCCTGTGCCAATACCACAATTTTAGCCTATGCATTCCTTCCAGAATATCCACTGGGACTTTTTTATTTAAATCACACTGAATTTACAGATAAACACAGAGAGGACTGACATTTGTAACCATGGGAACTTCCTGTCAATGAACACTGTATGTTACAGCACTACATTGATTTAAATGTTTTCTCATACTTTCAGAAAGCTTTTATGATTTTTTTCTATAAACTCGTAATTTTTGTTGTTGCTATTAAGATTACTACTGCTTTTAAATGTGCTGGCAGAAAAGTATCTTTTGTAATTCACTTTTTCTATTTTCTAGCTATAGACAACCCGCAATGTTCTACAAGTTTGCATAGGTATTATTTACCCAGCTTTTATTATGCTAAGCTCTTGTCAAATCTAGGAGTTTGCAGATTCTCTTTGTTTAAAAAAAAAAAAAATCATGTGTGGAAAACAAGACAGTATTGTTTCTTGCTTCCTAAACTGGATTATCTCATCTCTTCCCATCTTAGCAGAGTTGGTGGGGAGCGCCCATGCAGGGCTGAGGGGTCAGTGAGGGGAGGCTTTCCCATGCATTTCTAAGTTTTTCCTTCTATGTTTCACTATCACATGTTATACTGACTGCAAGTTTTTCTCAGGTTAAGTAGTGTATCTTACCTTTTTGGTTACCTGTTTTTAAGCAACTGAGTTGTAAATTTTTGCAAATTCTTTTTCATTATCACTTGACATTTTCTCTTTTAATCTGAAATGTATTGAATTATAATAAGGTACCCCCCCTCCTTATCAGCTAGGGATATATTCCAAGACTCCAGTGGAAGCCTGAAATCAAACAGTGCCAAATCCTATATGTATATATTATGTTTTTTCCTATTTGTACATATTTATCATGAAAAAAAGTTTGTAAATTAGACAGAGCAAAAATTGACAACAATAAAATAAGACAATTATAATAATACACTATAATACGTCCCTACTTGTGTTTTAGGCCATTGTTAAACAAAATAAGTTTTACTTGTGCGATACCATGATAGACTTAGTCTGATGACACAGACTAATGGGCAGGTAGCACATATAGTCTGGATACACTGGATGAAGGGAGTTATGTCCTGAGTATGATGTGTAAGAGGATAATCCTTAGCTTATTCTAAGATAACTGAGTGATCCTGATACCAACCTTAGAAAACAACCTGAGAATGACCTCTGATTTTTCTACTTTAGAACACACAAAAAGTCCACATAAATATATGAAGGAACCAAATCTAGACATAATATTTCATGAGATTTTATCACACTACTCAGAATAGCAAACAATTTAAAGTTTATGAATTGCTTCTTTTTTAAAATTTATTTATTTATTCTGATTAGGTATATATGACAGCAGAATGCATTTTGATTCACTGTACACAACTGCAGCACACGTTTTCATTTCTCTGGTTGTACACAATGAAACGTCGCACCATATGTGTAGTCATACATGTATCTAGAGTAATGATGTTCATCTCATTCCACCATCTTTCTTGTCCCCATTATGAATTATTTCTATAATTTTCCATTTAATATTTTTGGGCCATACTTACCTATAACAAAAACAGTGGAAAGTGAAACCATAAGGGGGGATTATTATCATACATATTCTGTTAACTCAAAAAGACGATTTCTATGGCATAAAGGAGTCCTCAAAAGGTTGGGTGTTTTTTTTTAAATACTATCTCTAGATTTGGTATATTTATATTTTTACGTGGAATTTCTGTGTGTTCTAAGTAGAAAAATCAGAGATCATTCTCAGGTTGTTCTCTGATCTTGGAATCAGGGTCACTCAATTCTCATAGAATGAACTAAGGATTATTCCCTTCCTCTGTTTTTTGGAAAAGTTTGTATGAAATTATGGTTATTTGCTCTTTGTAGGTTTGGAAGACTATGGGGTATAATAAAACTGTCAGGATGGATGTCTGGAGATATTTTCTTGGAGTAGGGAGTAGAATAGTATAGAACTCAGGTAGAGTGCTGATTCAATTTCAATGATGATTCTAGACCCAATTAATTTTCACTATTTCTTTGATCTTCCATTCTGTTCTCTCCAATTTCTTGACATGAACATTTATCAATTTTCATTCCTCTTTTCTTATAGCAAATATTTAAGGCAATACATTTTCCTCATAAGTACTGCTGTAGCTTCATCCTACAGGCATCAATGAACAGCATTTTCATAACTATTTGGTTTTATTATCTAGCTCCCATGTGTTTCTTCTTTGACCTGTGACTAGGCAGTGCTTAACTTTCCTAACACATAGGATGAGTCTGAAGTATGGCTGATAAATCCTAATTTAACTGTATTATAAGCTTTCAGATTTTTAACCAAAAAAATAAATAATTATTGTGTATCCTAGGACATGGACACAGATACATACATACATACTAATATACACACATACATATGGAGAGAAAACCAAGTAAATAAAATTCTCATGAAACAACTCAATCTTAGTAGATGGAATGCACTATTGTTTTTTTCTCTGTCATCAAAAATTAAAGAAGATGTTATATAACAAACTAAAATGACTCCAATGCTTATAGTTTGAAGAACTCTGATTTAGATTATATATTTGGTGATTTTTACTACATTGTAGTCAGTTTTTTGTCCAAGCACTTGGTATTGAATCAAAGGCCTAGTGCATACTAGGCAAGCACTCTACCACTGAGTTAGATCCTCAGTCCTTTTTATTTTGAAACAGGATCTCTCTAAGTTGCCCAGGTTGGCCTCAAACTTGCCATCCTCCTGTCTCAACCTCCTGGGTAGATGGGAATATAGGCATGTGCCTCCAAACCAGGATTGTGATCAATATTTATAAATATATGTATACTCTGTAGAATATAAGGTCCTGTGTGAATCCTTAGTTCTAGCTTAATAATCTTGTATACATCACTAGGTTTTTGCCTACCTAATCAAGCAGCTATTGAGAACTCGTAACTTTCCCACTATTGTGCTTTGTTTAGAGACTATTTTGTTAGGTGAACATAATATCAGAATTATTATATCTTCCTGGTAAAGAGCCTGTTACCTTCCCTCTATTCTTCAATGTCTCTATTTATCCTAAAAATAATTTATTTTCCTTAAAGTTGTTTGATTACTTAAAAGCCCTACCAAAATTTCTGGGGTTAATATTGGCCTGGAACCTTTTTCTATTTTTTACTAGCAACTCCTCTGTGTCCCTATGTTTTAAGTGGAGCTCTTAAAAATAGCATATAGCTGGGTTTTATTTTAAGACCAGTGGCAATTTGTCTTTTTAACTGGTAGGTTTAATCCACCAACATCTATTGTGGTTTCCTATGTAATTGGACTCATTTATACTCTCATTTTATACTTCCTATTTATAACAGTTTCTTTACATATTTTCCCATTCTTTTTTGCACTCTTATTGGATTATTCAAGTGTTATCCTTTTTTCCTTTACGGTTTATTTCCACTTTATCATTGAGTAATCCTTAAAAAAAAAAAAAAAATTAACTAAGCCCAGAATGGTAATGCACACTTGTAATCCCAGCTCCTCGGGAGGCTGAGGCAGGAGGATCACAAGTTCACGGTCAGTGTGGGCAACTTAAAGACCCTGTCTTAAAATAAAATAAAAAGGTGTAGGGGTATAGTTCAGTGGTTGAGCACTAACCTATCATATGCTAGGCCCTGGACTGGGCCCAGTAGCACAGAAAATCTCAGGAGACTTTGCTTCCCTGCCTCAGAACAAAGCAGGTAAGTGCTTACCTATCCTCCTCTCCCCTTATTAATCATGGGATAAATGTCTGCTCTTCCATTGAGGATGTAGGCCTTCAAGGGTTTGGGACTTAAATGGTATGTGAAGGAAAGCTCAGTTCCCACTTCCACTTCAGATAATCCCTTACCCCCTGGGTATTAAAGCCAAAAATGACTGTAGTTGTCATTACCCTACCCCATCCCAGGGTCAGCTTAGGCTACACCCCAGTCACTTCTCACTTAGCTTACAGTTTCTGGCAATCTCTTTGCTATCCCTACCTCAGCAAAACTTTTTTCATTTCTAAAAGGGAATCAGAGTATCTGGTCTAAAATTTTAAATGTAATCTTGGATTTGTTTTTGTTTTTGTTTTGTTTAACCCAGAGGAACTAAGAGAAAATGCAGTAACTAAAGACAGCTCTGTAATCACTTATTTCATGTGTTAATAGGATGGAAATAACTGACTTCCTACTTTAAAGAAACAATACTACTCATTTCAAAGAAGAGTTGAAACACTAAAAATAAAAATGTATTCTATTATAAGCCTTATTCATCAGCCATTTCAGATTCAATTTGTATGCCTGAGGAAAAAAAAATTTAAAAAAAATTATGAAGTCTTTGGAAAAGTAGGTATCTAAATAGACCTAAATCTTCTGAGAGCTTTAAGAAATCTACAAGTTTCATCTTATGAAGACAACATGCCTATGTGGTAGGAATCAAGGATCCTGACTTTTACAAATAAACATGAAGAATAAAGATGTGTCAGCCCACAACAAGAGTGCTTATTGCAGTTGACATGCACCTCTCAGAAAGCAGGGATGAACTTGACCTGCACTGCATGCAGCTAGCCTCCTCACATCGGCATCAGTATCTGCTGATATCAGGGCAATTTATTTTATAAGGACCAAATTTACAAAGAAAAACACAACTGTCTTGAAGGAGAAATTAATGTCCACCATGAAGTCTTACCCATTTTTGCAGAGAGTTATTTCTTGGTTCTTCACAGTTTTTACACACTTGCAAAAGGTCTCTACGTTTCATTTTCAATTTGTTACTTGTATAAGAAATGTATTTGATTCAGGTATGGTAAATTTTCCCCCCAGCAACCTTGACTAATTCTAATAATACATCTGAAGACTTTTTTTAAGTTTTCTATACATCTTAGCATATGAACCATTGTTTTGTTCTTTTCTTCCCACTCTTGATATGCTCTGCTTCACTCTTCTTGACAGGGTAGGACCTCCAACACAGCACTAAAGAGAAATGACGGATGGCTACAGAGGCGCACACCATAATTTTATCTACATGGAAGGTAAACAGGAGGATTTTAAGTTTAGCAAGACCCTGCCTCAAAATAAAAAATAAAAAGGGCTGGAATATAATTCAGTTGGCAAAGTATTCCTGGGTTCAACCCCCAGTAAGAACGAAAAACAAAAAAGAAAGGGAAAAAGGATGATGCTAGGCAACCAGTTCTTCCTGATATCTAAGGGCAGGATTTTATGTATCCCTTTTTTCAGTGTGATGTTTGCTACAGGCTTTCTGTAGACATCCTTTATCAGTTTAAAAAAGTCCATTTTTATCCCTAGTTTGCATAAATACATGGTTAATTTTACCAAATACTTTCTCTGTATTTGATAATCACGCTGAGCTACTCCTGTAATCTGTTAGCATGGGAGATGAATATAAACATATTTAAAATATTAAACCAAGTTTGCATTCCTAGGATAAATATGATATGTCATTATATACACCATACTAATTGATTTGGTTTGTATTTTTAAGAGTAAGATTTGATAATTTTCTTCCCTCCTATTTTCATCAGGTTTTATATCAAGATGAGTAGATAGTGTAGTGTTTCTTTTTTCTTTTTTTGAAGAGTTTGTGAACAACTGAAATGCTTATTCTTTAAAAGTCTAGTAGAGCTAATCAGTGAAGTCATCTGGAGCTGCTATTTTCTGTGTGAGAAAACTTGAAGGATCTAATTTCCTTAATAATTATAGGACTATGCAAGTTTTCTATCTCTTCTTGATTCAGTACTGATAAGTTACATTTTCTAGAAACTTATTAATATTGTAAGAATTTGCAAAACTTCTGCCATGTTGAGATGTAAAAGGGAAGTTTTTGATGTATGATGTATAACTCCTCTCTAGTTATTAGATATTTTAATAAATGTTAATATTGATTTTAAAATTTATGTAGCACAAGTTCTTCATAATAACCACTTATCTTTTTAATGTCTACATCATCTGTAGTGAAGTCCCATTTTACACACTTGATATTAGTTATTTATGTCTTTCTCTTGATCAATTTTGCTTGAGATTTGTCAATATTACTCATCTCTTCTAAGGGTGAAATTATGGTTTTGTTGAGGTTCCCTATTATATATTTGTTTTCTGTTTCATTAATCCTTATTTTACTTCTTGCTTATTGACAGGTTTATTTTGCCTTTTGTAATGTCTCAAGATAAATGCTTAGTTCATTAATTTTCATCTTTTTTCTCTTTCTGAATGCATTTAAAGTCATAAATTACCTGGTAAATAATATTTTAGCTACATGCTACAAGTTTTAACATACTATACATTTCAACATTTTTATTTCTCATTATTATTTTTTGACCTACACATGAATACTAGAAGCAATTTAAAATTTCTAAGTACATGGAGATTTTCCTTTTATTCATATTTCTGATTTAATTGAATAGTGATCTATCTACTCTGTACAATTTCAATCCTTTATTATTTCTTGAGAATTACTTTAAAGGCTACAGATATGGCTAACCTGAAGTATGCACTGGCTATAGTGTTTTATTTACAAAAAAATCATTACATACCAACCAGGCATGGTGGCACATGCCTGTTAATATCAGGGCCTTGGGAGGCTGAAGCAGGAGGATCCCAAGATCAAAGTCATTTATCAGCAATTTAACGAGACCTTGTCTCTAAATAAAATACAAAGAGGGCTGGGTATGAGGCTCAGTGGTTAAGCACCCCTGAGTTCAATCCCTGGTACCCCCCCAAAAAAAAATCATTACAAACTACATTCCTACTGCTCTGTTTAGCTGACAGGATTACTAAAATTCTCTACTATGAATATAGATTTGACCATTTTTTGAAAATTGTCAGTTTATGCTTTATGTATTGAGATTGAGCAATTTTAACTTTAGAATTAACAATCTTCAAATTGCATGATTATCATTATGAAGTGACCTTCTCTCTACATAATGGGTTTTGCCTTGAAGCATATTTGATATTACATTGATACACCAGGTTTTTTAAATAGTTTTTCTGTAGTATCTTTTTCTATTCTTTTATTTTCACCATCTTTCATAAACAGCACAGAGCTGAATGTTTTTAAAACCCAGTATGAACAAAATATTTACATTTTAACTGGAATATTTAGGTCATTTACATTTAATAAGAATGCTGACATATTTGGGTTTAAATCTGCGTTTTGTGCTACTTTATTCCCTGTCCTGGGTTACTGTCTGTCTTTCTTGATTATTTAAAACGTTTTATTCACCATTCTCTACCCCACTATTACAGAAGTAACTCACTGTTTCTACTCTTTAGTAATTATCTTTAAAAATCAACATGCAAGGTTCACAAATTTCAGTTACAAAAATTTTACCCTCCCCCATAAAATTTCATTACCTTTTCCAACTTAGATGTTACTGTTTTCATGTATATAATCTCATTTTATTTACACTTATTTAGGATTGTTCAAAAATTAACTAGTTTTACTCTTCATTGCCTGCAGACTCACTTTTTTCCATCTGGCCTCATCTTTCTTCCAAGAATATCCTTGAGAATGTCCTTTAGCCAAGATCCATAGTAACTGTCTTGGTTTATGTCTTAAAATGACCTTTTCACCTTCATGTTGAATTTTTCCCTCTAATTATTACACCACTAACCTATCCACATATAAACCTGTTTTTAGGTGGTTTGTTTTAGTTTTTGATGAATGTCTTATCCATTTTGCAAAAATTCTCAGTCATGATCTCTTTAGATACCCACTGAAGAGATCCAGATCCTCTCCTGGATCCCCAATTATACACACTTCTCAGTCCATTCTCTGTGAATCTCTATTGGTCTTACAAAGTATTCATCTATTTTATTTATTTATTTATTTAGTTAGTTAGTTGTTGATGAACCTTTATTTTATTTCTATGCAGCTCTGAGAATCAAACCCAGTGCCTAACACATGCTAGGCAAGAGCTCTACCGCTGAGCCACAACCCCAGGCCCATCTATTTGATTTTTAAAGATGAATACTATATATTTTCTTCTGTTCTACCTTCCAGTCCATGTCTTCTCTTCAGTTTTGTCTAATCTGATGATAATGCCATTTGTCAGATTTTTATTACAATTATTGACATTTTCATATTTACATGTTGGACCTGGTTCAGTGTTCAAAATATGCTAAACCATTTTATAGTTTCTTGTTCCTTGTGGGTATTTTCAACCTTGCCTATTACTTTCAGTAAGTGGTGGTATTTAATATGCATCAACACCACCATCTTATATTTTTACAGATCTGTTCCTATGTTCCTCACTGACAGCACTTTGCATCCTTTGTCTAGTTCTGTGTGTTTTGTGAGCATGGGCTGTTCATTTTCCTGTTACACTTTTACTGGGAATTCAACGAGCTTACATAAAGGTACAGTTCTTCATAGACCTGCCTGCTCAGAGACTGGCATAGGAGCACTATCTGTCCAGGTCAATTATAAAATAACTTTAAAATGAGCTTGTTTCCCAGTACTCAGGTCATGTGATCTATATAAGGGACAACTTCTCATATCAACTTCTCAGGCTACGCCATTGCACCCAACCTGGCTCTTGGGTAGGGTAAGTACTTCCTTTCTTCTTTCCTTTCCTTCCTTTCTATGTATTTATTTGCTGTATACTGCTGGTCTATCTGCATATTTGCTTATTTATCTTGCAGTGCTAGGGATTGAAACTTGGGCCTCCCAAATGCCAAGCAAGCGCTCTACCCCTGGGCTACATTCCCAGTCCCAGAAGTACTTACTTAGGACTTTCCTTCTTCCTAAAGGTATTGAAGTCCTTAGTGGTTCCAGCTCTTAGGAGAAGGCTCTCCTATTATGCTGTCCATGTTGATCTCTGCCCCTTGTGCTGAGAGATTCCCTCAAAACTTAAGAGTTTGCACAGTTCACCCAAGGCCCTCAGGGTCGTGTTTATCCTTCTTCAGTATCTTCCAGGCCATTCCTTGCTTTACAGGAGGTGTTTTTGATCTTCTATCTAGTACTTGCCCCAGCCCATCCCAAATCAGAAGACTGGTGTAGACAACCCAGGCCTTACCTCACCAGAAACCCAGTGTCCCTTCAATCTTTAAGCTAACTGATAGCTGGCACTGTTGCCACTCACAATCAAACCAAATTCCAGCCAATCAAGCTCTTCAAAGAAAAGGGAAAACATCACTGTTATGTGACAGGAAGGCTGGCTGTGCCAGCAAGACAAGTTTCTAATTCAGACCTGGATATGTGAAGTGCTTCCTATTCACAGTTTCCCTTTCTGAGGTTTTAGGTACTCAGTCAGCCACAATCTAAAGTATGTATCATCAAAAGGTCAATGTGACCTAATGCTATATCACACTGCCTACATCATTTACTTATCTTTATCTTGTCAGGCAGGCATTGAACCATCTCACATTGTCAACAGAAAAACAATGGGTACAGAACAATAAGATACCAAGAAAGACCACATTCACATAATTTTTATTACAGATATTGTTGGAACTCTTCTTCTCTGTTATGTTATTGTTGTTAATCTCATACTGTGCCCAATTCATAAATTCAACTTTATCATATTACATTGTATAGGAAAAAAACGTTGTATATATGGGGTTCAGAACTACCTGCAGTTTTAGGCATCCACCGGAGTCACAGGAGTATATTCCCACAGATGGGAGAACTACTATACCCTAATCCCAAGAGTGGGAGGTGGATAAGTAGGAGATCCTGCAGGTGTATCCCCACACCACCATACTCATGTAAGGGGTGGATCTTCTAATTAGAAATGTATGAGCCAGGGCTGAATAAGGTCTGGTACCCAACTGTTGTTTGCCTTGTTTTTAAGAAACCAAGAGGGATCAGATCAGAACACAAATCAACTCCCTCACTTAATTTTTATGAGGAGCTCCTTTCCACTTGGATTTGTGGTGAAGAAATAACATTTGCTCACTGACATTAAATCTGACCCTCCTATCAGCCCTTTGCAAAGACCCATCTTTGATTAACAAATTCTGCTGGCCAGACATTCCCATCTCTGTGACAAAAGAACTCTGGTATGAAGGAATTGATTCTTATTATCAAATTTTGTTTCCTTCCTAAAGTCAGTCATTTCACAATGCACTCTAAACTCTCATATACTACTGGTGGTAGTACAAATTAATAGAAGCATTTTTGGGGGGAAAAGTCTGGCACTATCTTCTAAAGCTGAGCATACACCTCCTCATGGCTCTGCAATTCCACTCCAATGGAAACATGAATATGTGTTCACCAAAAGTCAGAGGCAAGACCAGTATTATCTGTAACAGCCCCAAATTGGAAACTATCCAAGTACCTATCCAGAGTAAAATGGATAAAATGAGATATATTCACATACTGGAATATAAACAACAAGAATGAATGAATAAACTACAGCTATCCCAAATACATGGATGAAATCTTACACATATGCTGAGGGAAAAACAAGCATATGCCACGTGATTCCACATCTATAGAATTCCTACAAAGGTAAAAAGAATCTATTAGAAATAGGAGAACAGTTGTCCTTGGGAACAGGCAGCAAGTGAAAGGGGACACAGGGACACAAGAAGAGCTATAGAGAAAAATAATAGACTTCTTGATCTGATGGTTAAACAAGGGTTTATACTCTGTAAAAAATGTATTGAGCTATAGACTCAAATATATTTATTTCAGTAAAGAGTTAAAAATAACACTCGCCTAGCATGTGTGAGGCACTGGGTTCGAACCTTAGCACCACATTAAAAAAACAAATAAATAAAGATATTGTGTCCACCTATAACTAAAAAATAAATATTTTTTTAAAAGTATGTGTGCCATCTCTGACAGGAAAATGCATCTCATGGATCCTGAAGGAAAGGTAAATTTAAGGCCTAAAGAACCTGTCACAGTTTGTCTCTACTGCTACCTCCCAGCTCTTACATATACACAATACTGTTCTCTCCAAAGAGAGGAATTAAAGAAACCAGGCAGGTGTTACCTCCTGATGTGTCCAGGACAGCAAGGAGCCACACCTACTGTGCTATCCTCCTCACAGTCTTAAAAAATAAAACTGTACAACATAAGGCTCAGGAACTTAAGACAGAAGCTACATATGACAGTCAACTTAGAGTGGGCTTCAGAGTCAAGGCTAAAGTTGACTTTTCAGAAGTTCCTTGACAAGTCCCTAATAAGACTTTTCATGAAGAGTTGTAATAATTCATTTATTTTTTAGCTCCTTCCTTCCCTGAATCATTTATTATTAAAAAATTTTTGAAAATTAAGATTTTTCTAAATACTACAGTATAAATATCAAGAACCAAAAATAAGAATGTATCCAACAGAAATAAAGCTGCATCAATTCCTATTCATAGAAAACTCAATTGTCTTTGATACAGTTGAGCTGTACATTCTAATCACTGAAGGACAGATTCCAGAAAACACCACACCTAGGTATGGACAAGGGGCTGTCACACTTCCATGTAAAATGAGTAGGTCACAAACCGTCATTACAAAGGGCTAGGAATCTAGGATGTTCTTTTCCATTCTTTGCCTACAAGCAAGAGAGAAGGAGAAATGAAGAATGGCAGCTAGCCTGGAATCCACTCTCACCTACAAGACCAGCATGCCTTTGACCAGGCTTTTCCATCTCTGCTAACTTACACACTAAAGCCCTCTGAGGGTAAAGAAGCCCACTGCGAGGAGAGGCAGCAGAATAACCTCTCAAGTCCTCTCACTCCTTAGTCTGACCAAGAGAAAAGAAAATGCCATACCAACTAAAAGAAAAGAATTCTCCCTCCTACCACTGAGAAACACTGAAACACAAAATCCACCTCTATTCAGAGCAAGCCAGCACATTGTTCAGAACCAAAAATAACGTTTTGTTTCCTGGTTAAGTGTGTCGTCACTGATATGCTCAGTTACTCTGCAAACCCCACCTCATGCTCATAATTCACACAGGGAAACACAGGATGCTGACTGCCAGTGCTCCTCCCCCGAACTAGGACAAGCACCTGGGAGGGCCCAGCCCTGCTGAGGTGCTATGGATGATGGGCTGTGGAGAAACAGGCAGCCCTGAGATCTATATAATATGCTGGCCAGGAGATTCAGGGAGCCAGGAGAGGGAGGGCAGGCACCCAAGCCTTCCCCTAAGGCACACTTAAACCTCCGGCCTCTGCTGCCAGAGCAGGGACTGTCCATGCTTGACAGCGCCACTCCACAACGTTCTTGTCAATTTCTCAACTGGAGCCAGGCTGGAGGTAATCCAAAAATCACTTGCACTTGGCTCTGGAATATGTTTTTGTGTTTATATTTGATGCTCTAGGAATCCAGACTACTTCAGGCTAAATGATAATATACCCAAAGTATATGAGCACTAGGAAATCGTCTCTTCAATTAGCTCAGCATCTATTGGGTGCCATCACCGTTGAAGATATTGGGGACACCTGAGGAAACAAAACAGATAATATCCCCATGTTGGTAGAACTGCTCCACTGGGGGTGGAGCATAGCAAAGTCAAATATGGGATACATTAAGTGGTGATAATCAACAGAAAGTGATGCAGAGATGAGAAAGACATGAAAAGAGACAGATAGCTGTCACTTTAAAAAGAGTGGCAACAGAAGCTGGGGTTGTGGCTCAGTGGCAGAGCACTTGCCTTGCACATGTGAGGCACTATGTACCACATAATAATAAACAAAATAAAGATATTGTGAAAATAAAAAGAGTGGCAACAGACCTGAGGGAGATGGGGGAGCCAGTCACGTGGTTATCTGGTTATCCCCAGGTAGAGGCAACCGCACATGAAAAAGGCCTGAGTCAGAAGTGTGCCCGAGGAGCAAGGGACATGGTAGGCAGCCAGAGCCTAAGTGGGGACACTGGAGACCACTATAAAGACTCTGGCCAAGGAGGCTCTTTAACAGAAGACTGCTTTGGAACAGATTAGAAGGCATGGGGTGAGGGCAAAAACTGGAAGACCACTTCAGAGGGTAGTAAAACAATCCATGCAAGAGGTGAAAGGGGTTGGACAGTGGAACCAAAAGAGGGTAAGAAGTCCAATGGGGGCTCTATTTTAAAGGTGGAACTGATGGGATTTGCTGATGTTGAAGACACTGGCATGAGAGAGCAGGGAATTAAACCAAGGTTTGAAGCCTCAAAGATGGAGCCATCTGGCCTACTTTCATTTACATGAGAAACAAACTAAAGCCCAGAAAGAGAAAAGTCATGTCTAAGGTCACACCACTTATTCCTGGGATCAGAACCCCAACCAGGGCTTATCTCACTGCCCCATGCTGGAGATGAGCCAGGCCGCTCCCAGAAGCTCTTCAGTCCCCTCAAGGACTGCTGAAACCGCAGCACATCACATAAACTAGGGTAGAATGCTGGTGCATGAGAGCACAGGCTCTTCCCAGAGGGTGACCACAGTTCATAGTTTTCATGCAAGAAAAACCAACATAATGTGGCCAGACATTCTCATCTTTTCCAAGAGGGCCCTAAATATTTTTTCCAAGAGATAAGCCCTAGTGGGGGTTCTGATACCAGGAATAAGTGATGTGACCTTAGACATGACTTTTCTCTTTCTGGGCTTTAGCTTCTTCCTCATGTAAAATGAAATATTTTAATGGGGGAAAAATCCCCCCATTTTTAAAAGGTGTTTAATGACATGGGGTTTGTCACACAAATGTCATGTGCAGGCCAATTTCAGTCCACACAGTGCACCAGCCTCAAACCTGTCTTGAGACAGCTTAACACAGACCTTGTCTGCTGATAACTAGCCCAGAGGTAGGGTACAGAATTAAAGGTTTGGGATCAGGATGGTCTTTTAGTATGACTTTTGAGTCAGCAAATGATATTCATTATCACTATAAATAGCTGATAACTTCCGGCACAATCTCAGTGGGCCACTCCTCTGACCAACAAGAGATTGACTAGTTGCCCAACACTGAAGATTCTTTGTTTAATCTTTGGTTCTGTCATTCTGAGTACTAAGATGAACCCACTAGGACAACCAAGAATTCAACAGCTCTTCCCAAATACTGATCCTCTCAAATCCCACTGAGCCTTTCGGAGTCATATGGAGTATGAAAGAGCCTGCAAATTCGTTACTGCCCCAGGGGTAGGAAAACTCCAATATGTTGGAAGATGTAAGGTTTGATGACCAAGCAGGTAGTCCAGTCTTGCCAAAATAATTGAGAATTTACGACTTTAAGGAATTATAGGACTTTAAAAAAAAAAAACATTAAAGTTGCTGTGCATTCTAGAGAGATTGGAGAGTCACTTTTGTCTGGTTTTAAACTTGGGTGTATTCTTGCCTGTTTGGGGAGACTCATTCAGAATTTGTCTGCCTAAAAAAAAAAAAAAAATGGTCTCTTAGGAAGTCCCTGAGTTAATATTCTATAATGCTAACTGGCCTTGCTTGCCCACTTAAAATTAAATATTTACTTTCCTTACAAGCCATATGATTTCTACTTAATACTTATTTATTTTCCATGTTTGGTACATTTGGCCATTTAGATGCTGTTGCTATTAGGTAAAAACTGATATCCCCCCACTCCCCACTCATTATGTAGTTTACAATGCAGAGTCAGGACTAATGTGATTAAAAGTGACATTTTATTAGGTCAAAGCATATGAACTGCCACTAGTCAACTGTACTGATCTATAGAATGGGCATTTCACCTGGCTGGTCATCAAAATATTTCCCTATGATGAAGAGAACAGAGACTTAACTAGAGAATAACAGCTTCCCTAGACCAATGTTATCTGACAGAACTTTCTGTGATGATGGAAATGATCTAAATCTACACTGACTAATATGTGACTACTGAGCACTAGAAATGTGGCTAAGAAACTGATTTATCTCATTTTACTTGTTTTAAAGTCAAACTTAAATAGCTGTATATGGCTATGGTGCCAGACAATACCATTTTTCATAGCAACTTCTTCAGACAAGAACTAGAAGTCCCTCATTTGTATGTATAGATTTGAAGGTCCAGAAGAGAGATGCTTCATAAAGAAATGAAATTCAAAGTACCTTCTTGCATTGCCACTTTACATTTTCAACTGACTCTCCACCTTCTCGCCAGTGAAACTTAATTTTGGTCTTCTAGTTCTATGTTGTCTCTGGGATAATTACTGTCCCTAGAAGGTAGAATTGTACAACCCCACAGAATGTTTGGAAGGCAGAGTCCAGGTCACCTAGAAACTGGCAACAAAAACAAGTCTAAACACCTCCTGATCTGCTGGGCCTCCCCATTCTCATCCACCAAATGGGTGACAACTATACCTATCCTAAAAAATAAGGTTGTTGTCAGTCTTAAATGTACATTAAAGTTATGAAATCTGATTATAAACAGTAAACCTTAAAAATCAAGTAGTGTTCAGTTTCATTTATCCCATGAAACAGCTGGATTAATTACTGAGGATATTTTAACCCAGAGATGGTAGATTATTCCACTTAATCAGTATTAATTATGGAAACCCTCTATCTCCAAACTCCAAGATCCCTTTCTTGCCATCCCTCAATCATGGCCTCCTCCAGGCTTCAGCTAAATCAGGAGTCCTGTGATTCAGGTCTGCACCACTCTGTGTCAAAGGAAACTTACTAGATCTTATCCACTGTAGGCCTGGGATATACAGAAGGAAAGCACAGTCTCTACCTTCATAATTCTGACTGACCATTTTTCCCTCTGGAAACAAGATTTTAACAAAAAAATCCGGTATCTCAAAAGAATTGTTGTCTCTGACTCTATGTCATTTGTCTATTAGTTAAAGCTCCCAGCGATAAGAGAATGAGTAAGAAGAATCCAGGATTTTACACTTTAAAAAGGTATTCTGCTGCATAATAAACCAATATTCCAATTAAATCATTTGCATTCAACCATTTAAACGGAGTTTGGTGCTATATAATTATTGCAGCCTGTAGAGTTAGGGCTCATTTCAGCAAAGAGCATAATTACTCAAATGATTCGATTCAGGATTTATTTAAAACTCTCCCATCAACAAAAAATATCCTTATACCATGGTACTGCTCTAACTTCTTAATCTCCTTTTGAAATGGTCAGAGGCAGACTTCTAAGTATAAAAGGGTAAAGTTCTCTTATAACATAGTGCCTATAGCCCTACCCACTGGAAACCCTCTGTTTCCAAACCCCAGGACTCCTTTCTTACCCTCCTCTGGGGTGTGGCCAGGCAGCCCAATAATATGGGTTTGCCTGGCTATCCAAGTCTGCCCTGTTCCATACAAAGGGAAACTTACTAGGAGGTCTGCCCTGACCTCTCCTCCTCTACTTAAATCAAGAAGGAAGTGGCATCTCCAGGACCTCAGAACCGGAAGGTACTTCTGGAAGGGAAACAAGTTGGCAGACCATAGCGGGCTGACCTTTGGAAAGTTCATAAACAAATTAAGACATCACCAAAGTTAGATAGCATGCTGCAGAATCACTGAGATTTCTTGGGGTATCCAATTAATGAGCAGTTAAGACAAACAAGGGCAGTTGGAATAGTATACGGAGGTGGAAGGGAGGTAGAAGAATGCCCCCCAAATGCTTAGGGCTCGTGTAAAATGTGCAGTTGTTCAGCCTGGGATATGAGACCCTACTGGGTCACTTTCCCCAAACTTCAGAAAATTCCATCCAGATACTGGCAACCAGGAAGATTTCAGCACACTGAGTGAATAACTGGGCAAACAGAGACGTGGGAGTCTTCCAAGAGCCTCCAAAGTTTCATTTCCTTGGTGCTTCCAGTCTCTCCTGACCTCTGACCTACGCAGTTATTGCCAAACTGCCTGCTGTTTGCACAAGGTCCCAGCACTTCCCTGCACAGCTCCCCTGACCCCATAGTGAGTGGGTGGTACTATCTCCAGGCTACAGATAAGGAAACCCAGGTTCAGAGAGGTTAAGGGACCAGAGATATGTAGTCTAGCAAGTGGAATCCAAACTTGTGACTTCTGCAGGCTGCAGGCCTGCGTGGTCTGCAGTAGGCAAGTAGAAGCCTGGCTCCACCTTGCTCCTGTGTCCGGCACATCCCTAAAAATGCATCCCAAAAGGACAAGCCAACACTTGTTGACTACTTCCTACATGTGCTGGTCCTTCACAGCTTTCTCTAAAGTACAGAGAATCAGGAGCCCCATTTTTCAGACGAGGAAATTGAGACGGCCCCTCACCCCAAGCCCGAGAAAGATGACCTGGTCCTAACCTCCACGTTGCATGGACACCAGACAGTGCCACACCTTGTGATTTGTAATGCAAAGGGGATCCCTAAAGCATCTCTGAGCCCCAGTGGAAACTCGGGCCACAGTAACACTCTCCCTACCAAAAGCGCAGGAGGGGAGCCTGGCGGGCTGGGGCGGGCAGCGGGCTGGGTGCCAGAGCACTTGGCCCGCCGGGCCGGAGGTGCCCGCTTCCGCTTGGGCCTGGCACTGCCGACCCATTCATAGTGGCCGCGGGAGGGGCAGGCCGAGCTGGGCCCGGAGTGGCCCCGACCCCCGCCGGGTGCCCTCGCGCCGGACATCGCGCGGCCCCGCGGGGGAAACGGTGCCCCAGCCCCGCCGCCAGGGGGAGCAGGGAACCTCGTCCCGCACTCCGGGAAGTTGCCACCACGGCCGCCCGAACGTCCGCGCCCGGGACAGCACCCTGGGGCGTCCGCAGAGCACGCCTGCGGCCCGGGCCCGCCCCGTCGAGTCTTCCAGGATCCCCCAAGACACCGCTACTCGGCGGCCCGCAACCGGGCGCACTCGGCCCTCAGGTTGCCCATTCAATCCCGCCTTCCTCCCCACGGCCTCCACCGCCTTCCGCCAGCTCCCCCCCACTCCTCCGGCCCGGACTCCAGCCCGGCAACGTCATCCGGCGGCTTCCCGAAACTTAACCCCTTCCTCCGCCAGCTGTGCGCCGCCCCGCCCCGCCGCCAACTTTCTTCGCCCAACTTAGGAGCGCGCGGGCCGGCCCGACGGCCGGGCCGGGAGGGAGGGGTCGCCACGTCGCGCCGCCGGGCCGCCACAGCTCGCCAGACTGCCAGGGACGTGGGGTCCGCGCAGCTAGGCGCGCTCGGCCGCCGCCCCTGAATAGGAATGGGCCTTGGCACACGCCCCCCCACCCGAGTCCCACCCCGAGGGGCCGCGGCCGCGGTGACGGCGGGCGGCGGGCGAGCCGGCGCCGCCGGGGGAGGGGCCGCCAAGGAGACGTGTCACTCGCGGCGCGGCGCGGCCGGCCCCGGCACCCCGACGGCCGGGCCCGCGCGCCGCTACCGCCGCCGCTGCCGCTGCAGGGCCCAGCCAAGTTTCTTACCTGCAGGCGGAGACGCGAGAGGGAGAGCAAGAGGACAGGAGCCGGAGCCGCCGCCGCCGCCGCCGCCGCCGCGGAACCGGGAGAGAGGAGCCGGCCGAGCCTCCACCAAGAAGCCGCCCCCAAGCAGCTGCAGGCGCCGCGACCCCGACGCCGTCCGCCCCGTCCGCCGTCCGCTCCGGCCGCTCGCTGGCTGCGTGCGCGCGTGTGGAGTCGTGGCACTTTCTGCCTCGGAGCTGGCGAACGGCCCCCACCGCCGGGATCGCCGCCTCCTGCCTTCCCCACCCGGGCCAGCCATTCATCGAACCGCCTCTCCTTATTGGTCCGCTACCCGCCACTCTGCTGGTCGCTGGCCAGTAAGGACGCGAATGGCCGAGCCGCGGCGGCGGCCATTGGACAAAGAGGAGGGTCTCCGCCTCGGCCAATGGGAGAGGGGAGGAGCTGCGGGGAGCCGCGGGGGGCGGGGCCGAGAAGGGGCGGGCCGCGTAGCGCTGGTCTCTGCGCGGGGGCGGAGCGGGACCCGAGCGCTCCGCCCAGCTAGGGGTGGTCCCCGACCAGCCCCGCCCATTCCGGGCCTGGGCGCTGCTTGCCGTAGCTGACTTGGAATGGGCTCCGCCTAGGCGGGAGGCGGAAGGTTCGAATCCCAGCAGACCCTGGCCTGCGCCTTTGGACGTCTCCGGTCTTAGGTGGCGGTGGGTGTCACCCTAAGCAGGATTGCGCAATTCAAGAAATTGCTTTATTCAAACCCAACTAAACTTTCCGAAAAGCAGAGCCCCCTGGGGTTTCTGGGTGGGAACACAACTTCTGCTGGGGGGCAACTCAAGATAAGTAATCATCTTCAAAGAGATTACAGTCAACACTAGAAAGATTTCCTTGAATAAAGGGGAAAATTGGGGTGAAAAACCCAGAAAGTGTACAAAGCATTGTGAACATCACACACCCTTTGTTTAGAGAGGATGCACCCAAGGCTCAGTGTGTCTTTCTTGTTCTGGCCTAAACCACAGCCCCAGAGTAATAATTCATCACCCACTTTATGGACTTTTTATTCCAGGTAATGGGAAAGGTGAAAGGTTCTGACCCAAGAAAATTCACCTATACTCCAGGAAACTGAACAATTGGCACTTCCTCATTACATGTGTTCCTTCCAGATATTACCCAACACTGTCTTCATAACCAAATTTAATTAAGTTAACTGTAGGCTTAGATTTTAACCGTTATAACAGTCTCTTAAAATTAATCAGCCAGACCCAGTGGTGCAGGCCTGTAATCCCAGTTACTAGGAGGCTGAGGCAGATGGATCCCAAGCTGGAGACCTGCCTGGGCTATTTAGCAAGGCCCTCCCTTAGAATACAATGTAAAAAGGGCAGGGTGTGTGGCTCAGTGGTAGGGGACTTGCCAGGTTGCATGAGGCCCTGAGTTTGATCCGTAACACTGCAAGAACAAAAAACTAACCCTTCAGCAGTGGTGCAGGTCTGTAATCCCAGTGACTCAGGAGGCTGAGGCAGGAAGATTGCAAGTTCAAAGTCAGCCTCAGCAATTTAGCGAAGCCCTAAGCAACTCAATGAGACCCTGTCTCTAAATAAAATACAAAAAGGGCTAGAGATGTGCCTCAGTAGTCGAGTGCTCCAGAGTTCAATCCCTGGCACCGAAGAAAAAAAGAACAAAAACTAACCCTTCAAACTAGAGCCAAAGCCAGTTTCTTTGAAATTTAAGTTTCTAAGAGGCCAAAAGGGCTGTGACTGTCTATCTGCCCACACCACTCCTCTCATGTTTGTGGTTGCAGAATTCCCTGCCTAATACCTACTTTTTTAAGACAGTTTCTCCACAAACACCACCACCATTTGCCATTGGTACTATACTAGTTATTGTTAGAAGTTGAAAATAAAAACCTTTATGAGGGAATAAAGAGGAGTTAGGTTGAAATTAAACTATTCATTTCTATTTTCAATCTCAGCAGTTCCTTAGCACATTAATGATTAATCAACGGGAATTAACCTGGATCAGCTTTCTACACTCATTTTCTTCAGTGAACCCTGGCTTGAAATAAATTCAAGAATTCCAACTTCTGGCTGGCAATTACTACCAACTGGTCTTACTTTACCACAGATAAGCCATTTAACCTCTCTGAACATCGATGTATTTATTTTAGGACAGTCACTTTCTTCTGGGTTTTAGGGAAGAAATTCATTCATTCATGGATGTTTGTTGAGAGACTGGGATAGAGCAGGCAGCCCAGAGTAATACATAGACCCAGTAAAGACCCAACTGCCCAGGGGCCTGTTCTCGTGTAGGAGCCTCCTTTTGTTCACTGTTTTCCCAGCAGATCCTGGCACAAGGATATGGTTCAAAATTTCAATTGTTTCTTACTATTCAAAGGAGATTTGGTATCCAGGACCACCACTCACAGATGTAAAAAAATCTGAAGATGCTCAAGTCTCATCTAAAATGGCATAGTATATTCATATTTCCTACATGCATCCTTCCATACATGTTAAATCATCTCTAGATTACTTATAATATCTAATAAAATGCAAATATGATATAAGTGGTTGTTATACATTTTGTTTACGGAATAATAACAAGGAGGGGAAAGTCTATTGATATTTAGTATAGATGCAGGTTTTTTCTGAAGTTTTTTATCTTCAGTTGAGTATGTGGGTGCATAACCTGTGGATAGCTCTGGAAGGCAACTGTAATTCATTTAGAGGTGATTATAAGAAACACTGATGGATAAATAGGATAGGAAGGAGCCAGTAAAGAACACAGTATCATGCACTTGTTTTGTTTTTTCTTTTTTCTTTTTTTGCAGGGTCGGGGGTTAAACAGTGATTGAACCCAGGGGCACTTAACCACTGAGCCATATCCCCAGTCCTTTATATTTTTTTTATTTAGAGACAATGTCTCACTAAATTGCTTTAGGCCTCCCTAAATTGCTGAGGCTGTCTTTGAACTCACAAATCCTCCTGCCTCAGCCTCCAGAGAACTGGGATTACAGCATGTGCCACCACACCCTGCGTCAAGAGAGTAACTTCTGTAGGCTGCCAGGGCTTGGTGTCACTGGAGATGCTGGGAAATGATACAGAACACACCTCAGAAATGTCCCACCAGAGGGATAAGGACATGGTTGTTTTGCACTCCCAGTCCTTGTTGGTTAAGGGACTTTAACTCACCCTACTCCTTATCAGCCAGAGAAGGCCTTGCAGAAAGAAGTTCTTGATAGAATGGTGACTGCCAGAGGGTGTGGGAGAGAGCACCTTAAAGCCTTCCACATGGAACCAGTGCCTGCCACAGCACCTGCCTGACACAGCAGCTGGTGTGAATGGGTAATTTAAACACAAAACAATATTTCTGTAAATATTGTCCAATGAATGATAGGATCATGAAGTCTCTAGGAGTAAGTGGTATTTATTACAAAAAGAGGCTCCCTATCTGTTCCTCCTCCTAATTTAATATTTGGTTCAGCCTCAACACAACGTTCAATTCAGGACAGAAGGAAGAGTGGCCTCCTCTGAGCTTTGCTTACCGAAATCCCTCCCCACTCATCTTCTGCCACCCCCAGCTATGTGCTAGAGACTCCCACCTGCAGCTTCATCTTCCTCAGGCACCTTTTGAGTGGAGAAACCGACCTCCCTCAGCCAAGCTCTATCAGAGCTGGTCAGCCTCACATCCCACCTTACGGTCTATCCTCATGGCCACACTGCTGTACCTGTGGAGTCCCATCTTTATCCCTGCACAATCTCATCAGCTCTCCCAAGGTGTAGATGGGAAAAACCATAGTTATCCCCTGGACTAGATGTTGGGGGCAGTAAGAGGCATCTCCTCAGCTCTGATCTTTCACCACAGTCCAGAATCTGCTAAATCACACAGCTCACCAGCAGCACAAGGAAGATTCTGTCTGTGACCCAGACTCCAGTGTCAGGCTTCAGGCTCGAGCCTAGGAAACAGGACCTTTCCATTCCCAGATGGCAGTCCACTGAGGAGCTCTTTGGTGTGAATGGATGATTTAAACACAAAAGAAAGAGAGGACCCAGATGGGACAGCTGCTTTGGGCAGAGGGGTTCCTTCAGACACAAGGAAGAGGGAATAAACAGGGGCTCAAGGGAGACACTGAAGGTAACCAGGTCCAAAGTATGCCCCTGGTGAGGAACAGCGTGATGCATGTGGGACAGCTACCTGGAAAGACCTCAGGGACAAAGGAGAGGATAGGAAGAATTATTCCCCAGAGATGATCATAAGGGGAATAAGGGAACTTTTTTGGAATGATAGAAATTAAATGTTCCATATCTTGATTATAGTAATGGTCACATGATTATAGCAATACTCATCAAATTGTATACTCTTTGAAAGGCTGGATTTGGTTTGTAAGAAAAATTATGATTAAATCACCTAACTGAAAAAAAGGATGCATTAGACTTTAGTTGTACATTTAAAACAAAGCATTCTTATTAGGAAAAATTAAACATGAGAATAATTGTCTAGTATAGTCTATTAATTCATGATAGTACTTTACTTTCTCTACCAAATTGCAAATATTGTTTTAAAAGAATAAGTAGAAATGGGGCATAGTAGTGCATACCTGTAATCCCAGCAATTCATCAGGAGGATGGCAAGTTTGAGGCTAGCCTGGGCAATTTAGTGAGACTCTGTCTCAAAAAGAAAATAAAAAGGGTTGTGCAAAGATTACAGAATGTACTCACATAAACTAAGACAGCTATGATGTCACTAGATGATACAGTCTTATGGGACCACTCTTATGTGTGTGATGTGTCATTGACTGAAATGTTCTAAGGCTCAGGACTGTATTGTTCTGTAGATCCAAAGTTTCATATTGAAATCAGGGTTGGCAAAAGAATTTAGAAACCTAAGCATGCCAAAGCAAGGTCAAACCCCAAGAACAACAATGTTTATACACAACATATAGAGCTGGGGGCTGCGTGTGGATGGTGACAGGAGAAAGCCGATGCTTGAGCACTGGACAGAAAAAGGAAAATCCACAAAAAGGAAAATCCACAAAAAAGCCTGTATCAATCGGCCTTTGCTGCATAACAGAAGAGTCTAAAACTTAGTGGTTTAATACAAGTCTGGTTTCTTGTCGGGGCTGAGGCTTCTGTGAGTCAGCTGAGGCTTGGTCAAGTTTGGCTGGCTCACTCATTGGGCACTGGGTAGACTGGGGATTCACCTCTAGCATGGGGCTTGACTGAGGAACCTCAGAAGCCCTGCTCCTGCTCCTAACTCTTGGCTTACACCCTCCTCTTGGGATCAGCAAGCTAGAGGGAACATTCCCTTCTCATGACAATGATTGAATCAGAGGAAAATGATCAGAAATATACAAGGACTCTTGAGGTCTTGGCTCAGAACTGTGTTGTGTCCATATCATTCTTTTAGCCAAACCATGTCATACAGGTGAGCTCAGATTTACAAGGAGAGGAAATACAGGCTGGAGTAAAGAAATGGCATCCATGATGTAAACTACCACAAGGTCTAAGTGGGAGTAATGGGCAAGCAAATCAGAAAAGGAGGGATTTACAGAAGGCAGAGAGTTTCAAGAGGTGGGGAGGGATAAGCACTATTAAAGGTAGCCTGGAAATATAGCAAGAGAAACATAGGAGTAGTGTTACACGTGGCAACTCAGAAATCACCAGAGACCTGGGGGAAACAACTTTAGAGAATGCAGCGAGTGGTAAAGTGGCCACTAGATTACAGGGGATTGAGAAATGAATGGGAGGGGAAAAGGTAGAAGCAAAGTGCATCTGTTCATCCAACAGACACACAGCTGAGTACCCACAACGCGTCAGTTACTGCTCTAGCAGCTGGGGAGACAGCCATGAACAAGGTGAGGGATCTTCTTTGATGGAGCATACTCACATGGTAGTGGGGAGAGGGACAGTAGACAAATCAACTGATAAATAAGCAAGATGAGTCAAAGTGGTGCAAGGAAAAGTGGATGGGGCTCATGTAACAGTGAAGGACCAGGGATTGGGAAATGGGCAGTGCAGTGAGTGTGAAGAAGATGGTCAGAGAAAGACTCTCTGGGGACGGAATGGTTGAGTTGAGAGTTAAATGATGAGAAGCTGATCTTGTCTCAGCATAAGGAAAAGGAAGTACAAAATTCCTGGGACAAAGGGGAGATCAGCAGCTGGTTCAGGGAACAGGAAGGAGGGAGAAAAGACACGGGATCTGTAGCAGGAAGGTCCCAGATCAGGGAGGCCCTGTGGGAGGTAATGGGAAGCCAAAGGGGAGCTTTACACAGGGACTAAATGCAATCTGATCTGCATTTCAAAAGACTACTTTATCAGTAGTACCAGAATGGATAGGACAGTTTTCATAACAGAGGATTAGGCACCATAAACTAGGGAGGTATTGAAAAATTCCAGGCAAGCTGCAGTTGATGTTTGCCTTGTAAATACTTAACAACTATCTGAAGAGGGCAGGGAAAGTGGGGGAACTCCCTGATTTGGGGCATTTACCAATTTCTGTGGTTTATATATTCCCATCAGAGCCCATTGATTTCAAACTATCTAATTACTGAAGGCAAAGATGGGAAGAAATTTGCAGTCATACACCACTGTGTACTATCTTGGCCACGGACATACAATAGACATAACTTCAAGAGCTTTGATATGGAGTAAAATAATTAGGAAATAATGATTTTGAGGATTTATTAACTTTTTAAAAATATAATTACTTCATTATATGCTTATATGATTTAATTTTTAATACTGGTTGTGTTTAACACATTGCCATGAATTCCCAAAATGTAATAATAAGTTCTTATAAATTCTTATAAGCTCCACCACACCACTGAATATAGTAGTCATCTAGACCAGAGCGGAGTGGGGTGGGGAGGAGAGAAAGAGAGAAGAATGGAGGAAAAACTCAGCAGGATTTTAAAATATTCAAAAAAATGAAATGTTGTCTATGTTCATGTTGATACTTCTGCACTCTCACTGTCCAATGCATCATTATGAAAACCTAGCCCAATGCCTTGATTATGTTAAGAATTCACCATAGTCCAGAATGCTGATGCACCCCTGTAATCTCAGTTACTTGGAAGGCTAAGGACAGAGGTAGCATGTTTGAAGCCAGTCTGGGCAATTTAACAACACCCTGTTTCAAAGTTTTTTAAAAAATACTATGTTGCATAGCATTGTGAGGCACTGGGTTTAATTAATCCCCACTACCAAAAAATAAAAATAAAAAAAGCAAAAGCAAAACTCACCATAGATTTATCTCCCCAGAAGCAGACCCTGAAAAAAAAAGATTTGAGTGAAAAAAGTTTATTTGGAAGACGATCTCAGGAATTACCAGAAGGGAAACCTGGAAGTCAGATAAGGATGAAAGCCTGTGAATAGTGCATCATAGGCAAGTTACTGCTGTGGGCAGCTGTGGTATGATCCCATAAAAGAACGCTAGAAGTAGTATAGAATACGCCTCACAGTCATTCAAGCTGAGAGGTAAGGAAGCTGAAGTACTTATTCACCAACTCCTATCCATCACTGGCTGAGCTGCTCCTGAAGGCATTAAGCTGGCATTTCCAGCTCACATTCCAAAGAAAGCACTTAGAAAGACCAGAAAGACCGTTGTTAGTGTTTGTAATAATAGACACTTGATATGCAAAAGAATGACCAAGGGGATATGGGCAGGACACTGACTGTATCTGCACCAAACTCATAAATATTTCTTGAATGAATGAACAAATGTATGAATGGGTGTTAGGGTTAGGGCCCATTAAATACCTTTAAACACAAATTTAGAATTTAAAAGTTGTGAAACAGAATGGATATCCTTCCATTCCCCAGGAAGTCCATATATCATATGCTTTCTCACAAGATCTAGAGCAAAGAATCTACATGATACCCCAGATCATTTAAATTCTGAAATAGTGTTCCTTGAAATGAGTAATATTATTGAGCACATTGGGGAAAAATATCCCTATAGACTGTAGAAATTGTCAAAAGAAAAAATAAAATTGATTCAAATAAAATAGATTGTGTGAGCCCAAGTTACCAACACTTGCACTTGCTAGTGGTAGTAAAAGACAACCTGAGTTAGAAAATAACTAACGGGTTTGTTGTGTGGGTGATGTTGGAAATGAGCTTAGAGTTAGAGGCTTTTGAGAAATGACAATGATTTGACCATCTGTAGGCTCCCAAAGAAAACAAGGAAAAGTAAAATAAGAGATGAATGATGTTTGGCATTTTTTTGTTTCTAAAGTGCTTTGCAGATGATTCTTATTATAATCATGACAGAAAAGTATTATTAGTATTTTCAGTTTACAGATGGGGGGCTTAGGCTAGGGAAGTACAGTAGCTTGCCCAAATTTTCACACTTATAAATGACAAAGTTAAATAACACTGAAAGACTCAAAAAACAGCATCTTTCCAGGCTTTATCTCTGCTTCCTCTATGGAATCATGAATGAAGAAATGAGCCAGTACAACAGACCCTACATGAGTTATGGAAACAATCTCTTTTCCACCATTCTTCTAGGATTCCATGTATCTCCCCTTCAGCCTTAGATAATAAGGAGCACTTGGTAAGCTGTCAAAAAAAATGTTTTAGTTTAATCAAAAACATGTCCAGTTGTGCTATCCAGCTGTGGTATTCTAGGAATTGTGTGATTATACCCCTCCATCACAGATAGGAAGTTACCTGTCAGGAGAAACACTTTATGTCCCTAAGGTCAGCCTGGCATGACCAAAAGCCTTACAATGGGCATCTTGGGACAAAAATGGGTTTCCAAAGTTATTGGATTGGAAGGTGCAAAAGGACTTCATCTTTCCATCTTTGAGTGAAAAGTATATCTCAGCTCATCTTACCAGAGATGAAAAGCTCAGGACTTGACCTGTACATAGAACAGAACTTCATCTCTCATTCTTGGTTTACTTTATTTTCATTCATGTTATGGTTTAGATATGAAGTGTCCCCCAAATTTCTTGTTAATGCAGGAATAGTCAGAGGTAAAATGATTAGATTAGGAGAGCTATGATCTGATCAGTCCATCCTAGTCTGAATGAACTGACTGGGTGGTAACTGTGGGCAGGCAGGGCAAGGCTAGAGGAGGTAGGTCAATGGGGGCATGCCCTGGGAGAGTTCTTCTTCCCTGTGGTCCCTCCCTCCTTTTCTTCTGGACCCTGTCATGAGCTGAGCATTTCCCTTGCCTTGGTCCTTCTCTCGTGATGTGCTGCCTTCACCCTGGACCCAGAGCAATGGAGTTAGCTTAATGAGACCTCTGAAACCATGAGCCCCAAATAAACTTTTCCTTCTCTAAGTTGTTCTTGTGAGATGTTTTGGTCACAGAAACACAAAAGTTAATGAAAACAATTGGATAAATATTTATGGAGCGCCATGGCATACTACAGACTACCCTAGCTGCTAAGACCAACAGAAAATAAATCTATAGGCCCCTCCCCTCAGTGAGTTAATAGTCTAGTGGAGATGGGGGAATCAGGCAATCAATAGTTTAACAGCTCTGCATTCAGCTCCTAGTAGGTAAATTTCAAGTAAATTCACAGAATAAAGTGATATAAAGGACCAAGCTATCCTTTTCTCCCCCTTCTCTCTTTCTAGTCCATTCTTTAGTAAAATTTACCTCTAAAACTACTCCTTCTACCTTGTCATGCCTCCGCCTCAGCAGCCAAAAATAGTCCTGACTATATCAAGTCTTTCTTTCTCTGCCCGATTTTTATAGACCCTCATATGCCAGTACCTCTCTGTTCCCCAACGTCTGCCTCTTCCCATCTGTAGGTACCAGCTGCCTCTGCCCAAGGAGCACTTTCCCCTACCTTCAGCACCATGCCCACCCCACCCTGTCACCTTTCAAGTCCTGCCTTCAGTC